>NW_027225623.1:0-300000 GCF_038994185.2 Dermacentor albipictus | reverse complement strand
AGATTTTATGGGACACCGGGCCCTTAACGCTATGGCGTTAAGGTTGGCTCAAGCAGCTTGTTAGGAGTACGTATAGCTGGCGTGAACGTGGCACCTTATTTATCGACGACTGGTCATGAATTGGATCATTCCTATATCGCATACGCAACGCTTATGTTGTAGTTCGAACACGTTCCCAATTGCTCAAGTCGTCTACGTATCCATATTGCAACAGGCAGAAAATTGACAATTTGGGCACATACCAAGAGGATTGTGCTCTATGCTTGTCGATACCACAACCAGCAGATAGATACCCAGTGGTCAAAGTTGAATCGCGTCCAGTTTGATATTGTGATCGGTAGACTGACAATCATTGAAACTAGGCGAAATTGGTAAATAAAGGCTACATTTCATCACCGGATGTACACCGAGCGATCGTTTCAGCGTTTGACTTTGTTCTTAGCCAGTCATCACTGACATTAGCCGCTAAAAAAAACAGTGAATGGATTGCGGCATGGGACGCCGAAAGTGTATAGTCATTTTGTATAGAATTTTTTTTCACTGATATATAGGGTGGCATTAATCAACTTACAATGTTCCTACACCGGCTGGCAGTGGACTTTTTTTTTTCTAAGCATCTGAAGTACAAAAAGATTTCAACGAAAGGTTTTTTTCACGGCACCCACATACTCCCCATGTTTATATATTCCGACATTTGTCCGCAATATATAGACTTGTAAGCTATATATAGAATATCACCACTTGTTCTCGTTATCGTGTACATATAGCGTAGCTGCACGGTTAAAAGTAGGACACGTTTGGGGGTAAAAAAAAAAAAAAAGAAGAGGCACCGGTAGCGATTTTTTGCCGCAACCTCCGCTACTGTTACGGCAACGCCGGTATTTTTTTGTGGGGTTTAATTTATGCGTGAATTGCCAGACATACCACTCAGGTCTACGACCGAATGAGTTATGTCAGCAACCACAGACCGTCATGCTTCTAGCCACTTTTAGCTGGTTTGAAGAATGACGCAGCGGAGTTAGCAGCGCCCCCCAAGTGCACATCCCACGAATTGGAGCTATGCTCCGGGCAGGGGAGACACTTGTACCCTTTATGCGGTGGGTGTCCGCCGGTGGTGGGATTCGAACCCACCACCTCCCGAAGCCGAGGCCGGCGCCCTAACCACTGCGCCACGACTTCGGTGACATTTCGAAGGTTAACATCGTGTTTTGTGAGCGGGAACACTTTCTCCTCCTTACCTACTCTGGAATCCAATTGTTCCCTCCTCGCCTGAGGCAAAGCTGCCCTTTTCATGGTGCGACGGCGCATGCGCCCAGGCCTAGCGGATTGGTCGCGAAACGTCTTTGAAGGGTCGTGCGCAACCCCGCGTGCCGGGAAGTCCCCTGTAAAAGAAAAAAAAAAGAAGTAAGCGCTCGGACGCACGCCGCTACAAACGCTCGTGTCATGTACTGCCTTGAAACTCCACTGGCAGCTCTTCAGCGTCAGCTCGGTGCCGAAAACATGTGTAGCTTAAGACTGCAAGTTAACGTTTAAACAGAAAGCGACTAGGTTTTCTTATGGACTGCGCCGTGAGGCTACGTTGTTGCCGCCCTTCATTGATGGCTGGCCAATACATTAACGTAAAGCACTTGTGTTACACTTGGGCAACGCTTTAAAACATCGCGTTGACGACGAAATCTTGTTGCAAGGTCAGCCCTCACATGCTGGTGGTGGCAGCACGCGCGTGTCTTCACGTACTCATTCAAGGCGCGGTAAGACTGAGTCGATACGAAACCGACAAGACGCTCACGAACACGATTGACCGAATGTTGAGTACAATGCGTCATTGAAAGCACAATATCATATCAGGCCGAACAGGACGCAACCGACGAGCGCGAGTTGCCGCACTGCGACGGGCATTCTTGTCAACAGCACCGAGAAAATCAGTGCGCCGGCCATCGTTCGACCGAAGCCTAAGCGATCGGCTAGCAAACTGACGACGCGAAATGGCGACAGCGCCTTGGCTTGTATATATAATTAATCGCCGTCAAAGTGTGGCAAAAGATGCCTAAAAGTTGAAATGCACAAGATTCAACCCTCCCACGCTTTCCGTGCACATGAAGTTTGAGTCAATGCTGATGCGAATGTTAAGCCTAATGATGTCGTGCTTGTGCACCCACTTTTGGTGGACTTGAGCTGAAAGGGAAGCAGTAATATCGAATCAAACAGCTTTTATAGCTCAGTGCTGTCGTTCGCGATGAGAATGTTTGCAAGGCGCGTATACACTGTAATACATCAAATACATCTATTATAAATATGGAGCGCGCGCTTATGCTTCGCTTTCAAGAGTGGCACGAGACAGCATTCAAAGATCTCCGACTGCTTCTCACACTTCCCTGCAACTGGAGCATATGTACCTGTAATGTTTAGCGGGAAACGTCGGCTGCGAACGCTAGGCACGAAGGGGGGCTTTCTGGAAGAAATGGGGCTTCCAGCGTGCGGCCCGATGTGGCGTAGGCGAGCGCCATCTGGAGGCATTGCAAGGAACTGGGCGCACCACTCCGCCGCCCCCGAGGTACTCACGAGCCGGCGCCTGCAAATGGCGGACTCCGTTGGCGGTCCATCAATGATGAAGCGCTGGGAAATGCGTTTGTTTGAGTTTTCGCGTAACTTAGTTATGTTTTCTCGAATTGTAAAATTGCCATCCGTCACTATCATGTCTGTCGGTTTGTGTGTATGTCGTACGTTACGATTTTTCGGCGTATTTCAGATTGAGGCATTGAATTCAGTCGCCTTCTTGCGCCAAATGGAGGACCTTGGTATGGCTGGTTTGAAAATCCTTTCGTCTAAACGACGTCCGACGCCGGGTTCCGACACCAGATTTTATGGGACACCGGGCCCTTAACGCTATGGCGTTAAGGTTGGCTCAAGCAGCTTGTTAGGAGTACGTATAGCTGGCGTGAACGTGGCACCTTATTTATCGACGACTGGTCATGAATTGGATCATTCCTATATCGCATACGCAACGCTTATGTTGTAGTTCGAACACGTTCCCAATTGCTCAAGTCGTCTACGTATCCATATTGCAACAGGCAGAAAATTGACAATTTGGGCACATACCAAGAGGATTGTGCTCTATGCTTGTCGATACCACAACCAGCAGATAGATACCCAGTGGTCAAAGTTGAATCGCGTCCAGTTTGATATTGTGATCGGTAGACTGACAATCATTGAAACTAGGCGAAATTGGTAAATAAAGGCTACATTTCATCACCGGATGTACACCGAGCGATCGTTTCAGCGTTTGACTTTGTTCTTAGCCAGTCATCACTGACATTAGCCGCTAAAAAAAACAGTGAATGGATTGCGGCATGGGACGCCGAAAGTGTATAGTCATTTTGTATAGAATTTTTTTTCACTGATATATAGGGTGGCATTAATCAACTTACAATGTTCCTACACCGGCTGGCAGTGGACTTTTTTTTTTCTAAGCATCTGAAGTACAAAAAGATTTCAACGAAAGGTTTTTTTCACGGCACCCACATACTCCCCATGTTTATATATTCCGACATTTGTCCGCAATATATAGACTTGTAAGCTATATATAGAATATCACCACTTGTTCTCGTTATCGTGTACATATAGCGTAGCTGCACGGTTAAAAGTAGGACACGTTTGGGGGTAAAAAAAAAAAGAAGAGGCACCGGTAGCGATTTTTTGCCGCAACCTCCGCTACTGTTACGGCAACGCCGGTATTTTTTTGTGGGGTTTAATTTATGCGTGAATTGCCAGACATACCACTCAGGTCTACGACCGAATGAGTTATGTCAGCAACCACAGACCGTCATGCTTCTAGCCACTTTTAGCTGGTTTGAAGAATGACGCAGCGGAGTTAGCAGCGCCCCCCAAGTGCACATCCCACGAATTGGAGCTATGCTCCGGGCAGGGGAGACACTTGTACCCTTTATGCGGTGGGTGTCCGCCGGTGGTGGGATTCGAACCCACCACCTCCCGAAGCCGAGGCCGGCGCCCTAACCACTGCGCCACGACTTCGGTGACATTTCGAAGGTTAACATCGTGTTTTGTGAGCGGGAACACTTTCTCCTCCTTACCTACTCTGGAATCCAATTGTTCCCTCCTCGCCTGAGGCAAAGCTGCCCTTTTCATGGTGCGACGGCGCATGCGCCCAGGCCTAGCGGATTGGTCGCGAAACGTCTTTGAAGGGTCGTGCGCAACCCCGCGTGCCGGGAAGTCCCCTGTAAAAGAAAAAAAAAAGAAGTAAGCGCTCGGACGCACGCCGCTACAAACGCTCGTGTCATGTACTGCCTTGAAACTCCACTGGCAGCTCTTCAGCGTCAGCTCGGTGCCGAAAACATGTGTAGCTTAAGACTGCAAGTTAACGTTTAAACAGAAAGCGACTAGGTTTTCTTATGGACTGCGCCGTGAGGCTACGTTGTTGCCGCCCTTCATTGATGGCTGGCCAATACATTAACGTAAAGCACTTGTGTTACACTTGGGCAACGCTTTAAAACATCGCGTTGACGACGAAATCTTGTTGCAAGGTCAGCCCTCACATGCTGGTGGTGGCAGCACGCGCGTGTCTTCACGTACTCATTCAAGGCGCGGTAAGACTGAGTCGATACGAAACCGACAAGACGCTCACGAACACGATTGACCGAATGTTGAGTACAATGCGTCATTGAAAGCACAATATCATATCAGGCCGAACAGGACGCAACCGACGAGCGCGAGTTGCCGCACTGCGACGGGCATTCTTGTCAACAGCACCGAGAAAATCAGTGCGCCGGCCATCGTTCGACCGAAGCCTAAGCGATCGGCTAGCAAACTGACGACGCGAAATGGCGACAGCGCCTTGGCTTGTATATATAATTAATCGCCGTCAAAGTGTGGCAAAAGATGCCTAAAAGTTGAAATGCACAAGATTCAACCCTCCCACGCTTTCCGTGCACATGAAGTTTGAGTCAATGCTGATGCGAATGTTAAGCCTAATGATGTCGTGCTTGTGCACCCACTTTTGGTGGACTTGAGCTGAAAGGGAAGCAGTAATATCGAATCAAACAGCTTTTATAGCTCAGTGCTGTCGTTCGCGATGAGAATGTTTGCAAGGCGCGTATACACTGTAATACATCAAATACATCTATTATAAATATGGAGCGCGCGCTTATGCTTCGCTTTCAAGAGTGGCACGAGACAGCATTCAAAGATCTCCGACTGCTTCTCACACTTCCCTGCAACTGGAGCATATGTACCTGTAATGTTTAGCGGGAAACGTCGGCTGCGAACGCTAGGCACGAAGGGGGGCTTTCTGGAAGAAATGGGGCTTCCAGCGTGCGGCCCGATGTGGCGTAGGCGAGCGCCATCTGGAGGCATTGCAAGGAACTGGGCGCACCACTCCGCCGCCCCCGAGGTACTCACGAGCCGGCGCCTGCAAATGGCGGACTCCGTTGGCGGTCCATCAATGATGAAGCGCTGGGAAATGCGTTTGTTTGAGTTTTCGCGTAACTTAGTTATGTTTTCTCGAATTGTAAAATTGCCATCCGTCACTATCATGTCTGTCGGTTTGTGTGTATGTCGTACGTTACGATTTTTCGGCGTATTTCAGATTGAGGCATTGAATTCAGTCGCCTTCTTGCGCCAAATGGAGGACCTTGGTATGGCTGGTTTGAAAATCCTTTCGTCTAAACGACGTCCGACGCCGGGTTCCGACACCAGATTTTATGGGACACCGGGCCCTTAACGCTATGGCGTTAAGGTTGGCTCAAGCAGCTTGTTAGGAGTACGTATAGCTGGCGTGAACGTGGCACCTTATTTATCGACGACTGGTCATGAATTGGATCATTCCTATATCGCATACGCAACGCTTATGTTGTAGTTCGAACACGTTCCCAATTGCTCAAGTCGTCTACGTATCCATATTGCAACAGGCAGAAAATTGACAATTTGGGCACATACCAAGAGGATTGTGCTCTATGCTTGTCGATACCACAACCAGCAGATAGATACCCGGTGGTCAAAGTTGAATTGCGTCCAGTTTGATATTGTGATCGGTAGACTGACAATCATTGAAACTAGGCGAAATTGGTAAATAAAGGCTACATTTCATCACCGGATGTACACCGAGCGATCGTTTCAGCGTTTGACTTTGTTCTTAGCCAGTCATCACTGACATTAGCCGCTAAAAAAAACAGTGAATGGATTGCGGCATGGGACGCCGAAAGTGTATAGTCATTTTGTATAGAATTTTTTTTCACTGATATATAGGGTGGCATTAATCAACTTACAATGTTCCTACACCGGCTGGCAGTGGACTTTTTTTTTTCTAAGCATCTGAAGTACAAAAAGATTTCAACGAAAGGTTTTTTTCACGGCACCCACATACTCCCCATGTTTATATATTCCGACATTTGTCCGCAATATATAGACTTGTAAGCTATATATAGAATATCACCACTTGTTCTCGTTATCGTGTACATATAGCGTAGCTGCACGGTTAAAAGTAGGACACGTTTGGGGGTAAAAAAAAAAAAAGAAGAGGCACCGGTAGCGATTTTTTGCCGCAACCTCCGCTACTGTTACGGCAACGCCGGTATTTTTTTGTGGGGTTTAATTTATGCGTGAATTGCCAGACATACCACTCAGGTCTACGACCGAATGAGTTATGTCAGCAACCACAGACCGTCATGCTTCTAGCCACTTTTAGCTGGTTTGAAGAATGACGCAGCGGAGTTAGCAGCGCCCCCCAAGTGCACATCCCACGAATTGGAGCTATGCTCCGGGCAGGGGAGACACTTGTACCCTTTATGCGGTGGGTGTCCGCCGGTGGTGGGATTCGAACCCACCACCTCCCGAAGCCGAGGCCGGCGCCCTAACCACTGCGCCACGACTTCGGTGACATTTCGAAGGTTAACATCGTGTTTTGTGAGCGGGAACACTTTCTCCTCCTTACCTACTCTGGAATCCAATTGTTCCCTCCTCGCCTGAGGCAAAGCTGCCCTTTTCATGGTGCGACGGCGCATGCGCCCAGGCCTAGCGGATTGGTCGCGAAACGTCTTTGAAGGGTCGTGCGCAACCCCGCGTGCCGGGAAGTCCCCTGTAAAAGAAAAAAAAAAGAAGTAAGCGCTCGGACGCACGCCGCTACAAACGCTCGTGTCATGTACTGCCTTGAAACTCCACTGGCAGCTCTTCAGCGTCAGCTCGGTGCCGAAAACATGTGTAGCTTAAGACTGCAAGTTAACGTTTAAACAGAAAGCGACTAGGTTTTCTTATGGACTGCGCCGTGAGGCTACGTTGTTGCCGCCCTTCATTGATGGCTGGCCAATACATTAACGTAAAGCACTTGTGTTACACTTGGGCAACGCTTTAAAACATCGCGTTGACGACGAAATCTTGTTGCAAGGTCAGCCCTCACATGCTGGTGGTGGCAGCACGCGCGTGTCTTCACGTACTCATTCAAGGCGCGGTAAGACTGAGTCGATACGAAACCGACAAGACGCTCACGAACACGATTGACCGAATGTTGAGTACAATGCGTCATTGAAAGCACAATATCATATCAGGCCGAACAGGACGCAACCGACGAGCGCGAGTTGCCGCACTGCGACGGGCATTCTTGTCAACAGCACCGAGAAAATCAGTGCGCCGGCCATCGTTCGACCGAAGCCTAAGCGATCGGCTAGCAAACTGACGACGCGAAATGGCGACAGCGCCTTGGCTTGTATATATAATTAATCGCCGTCAAAGTGTGGCAAAAGATGCCTAAAAGTTGAAATGCACAAGATTCAACCCTCCCACGCTTTCCGTGCACATGAAGTTTGAGTCAATGCTGATGCGAATGTTAAGCCTAATGATGTCGTGCTTGTGCACCCACTTTTGGTGGACTTGAGCTGAAAGGGAAGCAGTAATATCGAATCAAACAGCTTTTATAGCTCAGTGCTGTCGTTCGCGATGAGAATGTTTGCAAGGCGCGTATACACTGTAATACATCAAATACATCTATTATAAATATGGAGCGCGCGCTTATGCTTCGCTTTCAAGAGTGGCACGAGACAGCATTCAAAGATCTCCGACTGCTTCTCACACTTCCCTGCAACTGGAGCATATGTACCTGTAATGTTTAGCGGGAAACGTCGGCTGCGAACGCTAGGCACGAAGGGGGGCTTTCTGGAAGAAATGGGGCTTCCAGCGTGCGGCCCGATGTGGCGTAGGCGAGCGCCATCTGGAGGCATTGCAAGGAACTGGGCGCACCACTCCGCCGCCCCCGAGGTACTCACGAGCCGGCGCCTGCAAATGGCGGACTCCGTTGGCGGTCCATCAATGATGAAGCGCTGGGAAATGCGTTTGTTTGAGTTTTCGCGTAACTTAGTTATGTTTTCTCGAATTGTAAAATTGCCATCCGTCACTATCATGTCTGTCGGTTTGTGTGTATGTCGTACGTTACGATTTTTCGGCGTATTTCAGATTGAGGCATTGAATTCAGTCGCCTTCTTGCGCCAAATGGAGGACCTTGGTATGGCTGGTTTGAAAATCCTTTCGTCTAAACGACGTCCGACGCCGGGTTCCGACACCAGATTTTATGGGACACCGGGCCCTTAACGCTATGGCGTTAAGGTTGGCTCAAGCAGCTTGTTAGGAGTACGTATAGCTGGCGTGAACGTGGCACCTTATTTATCGACGACTGGTCATGAATTGGATCATTCCTATATCGCATACGCAACGCTTATGTTGTAGTTCGAACACGTTCCCAATTGCTCAAGTCGTCTACGTATCCATATTGCAACAGGCAGAAAATTGACAATTTGGGCACATACCAAGAGGATTGTGCTCTATGCTTGTCGATACCACAACCAGCAGATAGATACCCAGTGGTCAAAGTTGAATCGCGTCCAGTTTGATATTGTGATCGGTAGACTGACAATCATTGAAACTAGGCGAAATTGGTAAATAAAGGCTACATTTCATCACCGGATGTACACCGAGCGATCGTTTCAGCGTTTGACTTTGTTCTTAGCCAGTCATCACTGACATTAGCCGCTAAAAAAAACAGTGAATGGATTGCGGCATGGGACGCCGAAAGTGTATAGTCATTTTGTATAGAATTTTTTTTCACTGATATATAGGGTGGCATTAATCAACTTACAATGTTCCTACACCGGCTGGCAGTGGACTTTTTTTTTTCTAAGCATCTGAAGTACAAAAAGATTTCAACGAAAGGTTTTTTTCACGGCACCCACATACTCCCCATGTTTATATATTCCGACATTTGTCCGCAATATATAGACTTGTAAGCTATATATAGAATATCACCACTTGTTCTCGTTATCGTGTACATATAGCGTAGCTGCACGGTTAAAAGTAGGACACGTTTGGGGGTAAAAAAAAAAAAAAGAAGAGGCACCGGTAGCGATTTTTTGCCGCAACCTCCGCTACTGTTACGGCAACGCCGGTATTTTTTTGTGGGGTTTAATTTATGCGTGAATTGCCAGACATACCACTCAGGTCTACGACCGAATGAGTTATGTCAGCAACCACAGACCGTCATGCTTCTAGCCACTTTTAGCTGGTTTGAAGAATGACGCAGCGGAGTTAGCAGCGCCCCCCAAGTGCACATCCCACGAATTGGAGCTATGCTCCGGGCAGGGGAGACACTTGTACCCTTTATGCGGTGGGTGTCCGCCGGTGGTGGGATTCGAACCCACCACCTCCCGAAGCCGAGGCCGGCGCCCTAACCACTGCGCCACGACTTCGGTGACATTTCGAAGGTTAACATCGTGTTTTGTGAGCGGGAACACTTTCTCCTCCTTACCTACTCTGGAATCCAATTGTTCCCTCCTCGCCTGAGGCAAAGCTGCCCTTTTCATGGTGCGACGGCGCATGCGCCCAGGCCTAGCGGATTGGTCGCGAAACGTCTTTGAAGGGTCGTGCGCAACCCCGCGTGCCGGGAAGTCCCCTGTAAAAGAAAAAAAAAAGAAGTAAGCGCTCGGACGCACGCCGCTACAAACGCTCGTGTCATGTACTGCCTTGAAACTCCACTGGCAGCTCTTCAGCGTCAGCTCGGTGCCGAAAACATGTGTAGCTTAAGACTGCAAGTTAACGTTTAAACAGAAAGTGACTAGGTTTTCTTATGGACTGCGCCGTGAGGCTACGTTGTTGCCGCCCTTCATTGATGGCTGGCCAATACATTAACGTAAAGCACTTGTGTTACACTTGGGCAACGCTTTAAAACATCGCGTTGACGACGAAATCTTGTTGCAAGGTCAGCCCTCACATGCTGGTGGTGGCAGCACGCGCGTGTCTTCACGTACTCATTCAAGGCGCGGTAAGACTAAGTCGATACGAAACCGACAAGACGCTCACGAACACGATTGACCGAATGTTGAGTACAATGCGTCATTGAAAGCACAATATCATATCAGGCCGAACAGGACGCAACCGACGAGCGCGAGTTGCCGCACTGCGACGGGCATTCTTGTCAACAGCACCGAGAAAATCAGTGCGCCGGCCATCGTTCGACCGAAGCCTAAGCGATCGGCTAGCAAACTGACGACGCGAAATGGCGACAGCGCCTTGGCTTGTATATATAATTAATCGCCGTCAAAGTGTGGCAAAAGATGCCTAAAAGTTGAAATGCACAAGATTCAACCCTCCCACGCTTTCCGTGCACATGAAGTTTGAGTCAATGCTGATGCGAATGTTAAGCCTAATGATGTCGTGCTTGTGCACCCACTTTTGGTGGACTTGAGCTGAAAGGGAAGCAGTAATATCGAATCAAACAGCTTTTATAGCTCAGTGCTGTCGTTCGCGATGAGAATGTTTGCAAGGCGCGTATACACTGTAATACATCAAATACATCTATTATAAATATGGAGCGCGCGCTTATGCTTCGCTTTCAAGAGTGGCACGAGACAGCATTCAAAGATCTCCGACTGCTTCTCACACTTCCCTGCAACTGGAGCATATGTACCTGTAATGTTTAGCGGGAAACGTCGGCTGCGAACGCTAGGCACGAAGGGGGGCTTTCTGGAAGAAATGGGGCTTCCAGCGTGCGGCCCGATGTGGCGTAGGCGAGCGCCATCTGGAGGCATTGCAAGGAACTGGGCGCACCACTCCGCCGCCCCCGAGGTACTCACGAGCCGGCGCCTGCAAATGGCGGACTCCGTTGGCGGTCCATCAATGATGAAGCGCTGGGAAATGCGTTTGTTTGAGTTTTCGCGTAACTTAGTTATGTTTTCTCGAATTGTAAAATTGCCATCCGTCACTATCATGTCTGTCGGTTTGTGTGTATGTCGTACGTTACGATTTTTCGGCGTATTTCAGATTGAGGCATTGAATTCAGTCGCCTTCTTGCGCCAAATGGAGGACCTTGGTATGGCTGGTTTGAAAATCCTTTCGTCTAAACGACGTCCGACGCCGGGTTCCGACACCAGATTTTATGGGACACCGGGCCCTTAACGCTATGGCGTTAAGGTTGGCTCAAGCAGCTTGTTAGGAGTACGTATAGCTGGCGTGAACGTGGCACCTTATTTATCGACGACTGGTCATGAATTGGATCATTCCTATATCGCATACGCAACGCTTATGTTGTAGTTCGAACACGTTCCCAATTGCTCAAGTCGTCTACGTATCCATATTGCAACAGGCAGAAAATTGACAATTTGGGCACATACCAAGAGGATTGTGCTCTATGCTTGTCGATACCACAACCAGCAGATAGATACCCAGTGGTCAAAGTTGAATCGCGTCCAGTTTGATATTGTGATCGGTAGACTGACAATCATTGAAACTAGGCGAAATTGGTAAATAAAGGCTACATTTCATCACCGGATGTACACCGAGCGATCGTTTCAGCGTTTGACTTTGTTCTTAGCCAGTCATCACTGACATTAGCCGCTAAAAAAAACAGTGAATGGATTGCGGCATGGGACGCCGAAAGTGTATAGTCATTTTGTATAGAATTTTTTTTCACTGATATATAGGGTGGCATTAATCAACTTACAATGTTCCTACACCGGCTGGCAGTGGACTTTTTTTTTTCTAAGCATCTGAAGTACAAAAAGATTTCAACGAAAGGTTTTTTTCACGGCACCCACATACTCCCCATGTTTATATATTCCGACATTTGTCCGCAATATATAGACTTGTAAGCTATATATAGAATATCACCACTTGTTCTCGTTATCGTGTACATATAGCGTAGCTGCACGGTTAAAAGTAGGACACGTTTGGGGGTAAAAAAAAAAAAGAAGAGGCACCGGTAGCGATTTTTTGCCGCAACCTCCGCTACTGTTACGGCAACGCCGGTATTTTTTTGTGGGGTTTAATTTATGCGTGAATTGCCAGACATACCACTCAGGTCTACGACCGAATGAGTTATGTCAGCAACCACAGACCGTCATGCTTCTAGCCACTTTTAGCTGGTTTGAAGAATGACGCAGCGGAGTTAGCAGCGCCCCCCAAGTGCACATCCCACGAATTGGAGCTATGCTCCGGGCAGGGGAGACACTTGTACCCTTTATGCGGTGGGTGTCCGCCGGTGGTGGGATTCGAACCCACCACCTCCCGAAGCCGAGGCCGGCGCCCTAACCACTGCGCCACGACTTCGGTGACATTTCGAAGGTTAACATCGTGTTTTGTGAGCGGGAACACTTTCTCCTCCTTACCTACTCTGGAATCCAATTGTTCCCTCCTCGCCTGAGGCAAAGCTGCCCTTTTCATGGTGCGACGGCGCATGCGCCCAGGCCTAGCGGATTGGTCGCGAAACGTCTTTGAAGGGTCGTGCGCAACCCCGCGTGCCGGGAAGTCCCCTGTAAAAGAAAAAAAAAAGAAGTAAGCGCTCGGACGCACGCCGCTACAAACGCTCGTGTCATGTACTGCCTTGAAACTCCACTGGCAGCTCTTCAGCGTCAGCTCGGTGCCGAAAACATGTGTAGCTTAAGACTGCAAGTTAACGTTTAAACAGAAAGCGACTAGGTTTTCTTATGGACTGCGCCGTGAGGCTACGTTGTTGCCGCCCTTCATTGATGGCTGGCCAATACATTAACGTAAAGCACTTGTGTTACACTTGGGCAACGCTTTAAAACATCGCGTTGACGACGAAATCTTGTTGCAAGGTCAGCCCTCACATGCTGGTGGTGGCAGCACGCGCGTGTCTTCACGTACTCATTCAAGGCGCGGTAAGACTGAGTCGATACGAAACCGACAAGACGCTCACGAACACGATTGACCGAATGTTGAGTACAATGCGTCATTGAAAGCACAATATCATATCAGGCCGAACAGGACGCAACCGACGAGCGCGAGTTGCCGCACTGCGACGGGCATTCTTGTCAACAGCACCGAGAAAATCAGTGCGCCGGCCATCGTTCGACCGAAGCCTAAGCGATCGGCTAGCAAACTGACGACGCGAAATGGCGACAGCGCCTTGGCTTGTATATATAATTAATCGCCGTCAAAGTGTGGCAAAAGATGCCTAAAAGTTGAAATGCACAAGATTCAACCCTCCCACGCTTTCCGTGCACATGAAGTTTGAGTCAATGCTGATGCGAATGTTAAGCCTAATGATGTCGTGCTTGTGCACCCACTTTTGGTGGACTTGAGCTGAAAGGGAAGCAGTAATATCGAATCAAACAGCTTTTATAGCTCAGTGCTGTCGTTCGCGATGAGAATGTTTGCAAGGCGCGTATACACTGTAATACATCAAATACATCTATTATAAATATGGAGCGCGCGCTTATGCTTCGCTTTCAAGAGTGGCACGAGACAGCATTCAAAGATCTCCGACTGCTTCTCACACTTCCCTGCAACTGGAGCATATGTACCTGTAATGTTTAGCGGGAAACGTCGGCTGCGAACGCTAGGCACGAAGGGGGGCTTTCTGGAAGAAATGGGGCTTCCAGCGTGCGGCCCGATGTGGCGTAGGCGAGCGCCATCTGGAGGCATTGCAAGGAACTGGGCGCACCACTCCGCCGCCCCCGAGGTACTCACGAGCCGGCGCCTGCAAATGGCGGACTCCGTTGGCGGTCCATCAATGATGAAGCGCTGGGAAATGCGTTTGTTTGAGTTTTCGCGTAACTTAGTTATGTTTTCTCGAATTGTAAAATTGCCATCCGTCACTATCATGTCTGTCGGTTTGTGTGTATGTCGTACGTTACGATTTTTCGGCGTATTTCAGATTGAGGCATTGAATTCAGTAGCCTTCTTGCGCCAAATGGAGGACCTTGGTATGGCTGGTTTGAAAATCCTTTCGTCTAAACGACGTCCGACGCCGGGTTCCGACACCAGATTTTATGGGACACCGGGCCCTTAACGCTATGGCGTTAAGGTTGGCTCAAGCAGCTTGTTAGGAGTACGTATAGCTGGCGTGAACGTGGCACCTTATTTATCGACGACTGGTCATGAATTGGATCATTCCTATATCGCATACGCAACGCTTATGTTGTAGTTCGAACACGTTCCCAATTGCTCAAGTCGTCTACGTATCCATATTGCAACAGGCAGAAAATTGACAATTTGGGCACATACCAAGAGGATTGTGCTCTATGCTTGTCGATACCACAACCAGCAGATAGATACCCAGTGGTCAAAGTTGAATCGCGTCCAGTTTGATATTGTGATCGGTAGACTGACAATCATTGAAACTAGGCGAAATTGGTAAATAAAGGCTACATTTCATCACCGGATGTACACCGAGCGATCGTTTCAGCGTTTCACTTTGTTCTTAGCCAGTCATCACTGACATTAGCCGCTAAAAAAAACAGTGAATGGATTGCGGCATGGGACGCCGAAAGTGTATAGTCATTTTGTATAGAATTTTTTTTCACTGATATATAGGGTGGCATTAATCAACTTACAATGTTCCTACACCGGCTGGCAGTGGACTTTTTTTTTTCTAAGCATCTGAAGTACAAAAAGATTTCAACGAAAGGTTTTTTTCACGGCACCCACATACTCCCCATGTTTATATATTCCGACATTTGTCCGCAATATATAGACTTGTAAGCTATATATAGAATATCACCACTTGTTCTCGTTATCGTGTACATATAGCGTAGCTGCACGGTTAAAAGTAGGACACGTTTGGGGGTAAAAAAAAAAAAAGAAGAGGCACCGGTAGCGATTTTTTGCCGCAACCTCCGCTACTGTTACGGCAACGCCGGTATTTTTTTGTGGGGTTTAATTTATGCGTGAATTGCCAGACATACCACTCAGGTCTACGACCGAATGAGTTATGTCAGCAACCACAGACCGTCATGCTTCTAGCCACTTTTAGCTGGTTTGAAGAATGACGCAGCGGAGTTAGCAGCGCCCCCCAAGTGCACATCCCACGAATTGGAGCTATGCTCCGGGCAGGGGAGACACTTGTACCCTTTATGCGGTGGGTGTCCGCCGGTGGTGGGATTCGAACCCACCACCTCCCGAAGCCGAGGCCGGCGCCCTAACCACTGCGCCACGACTTCGGTGACATTTCGAAGGTTAACATCGTGTTTTGTGAGCGGGAACACTTTCTCCTCCTTACCTACTCTGGAATCCAATTGTTCCCTCCTCGCCTGAGGCAAAGCTGCCCTTTTCATGGTGCGACGGCGCATGCGCCCAGGCCTAGCGGATTGGTCGCGAAACGTCTTTGAAGGGTCGTGCGCAACCCCGCGTGCCGGGAAGTCCCCTGTAAAAGAAAAAAAAAAGAAGTAAGCGCTCGGACGCACGCCGCTACAAACGCTCGTGTCATGTACTGCCTTGAAACTCCACTGGCAGCTCTTCAGCGTCAGCTCGGTGCCGAAAACATGTGTAGCTTAAGACTGCAAGTTAACGTTTAAACAGAAAGCGACTAGGTTTTCTTATGGACTGCGCCGTGAGGCTACGTTGTTGCCGCCCTTCATTGATGGCTGGCCAATACATTAACGTAAAGCACTTGTGTTACACTTGGGCAACGCTTTAAAACATCGCGTTGACGACGAAATCTTGTTGCAAGGTCAGCCCTCACATGCTGGTGGTGGCAGCACGCGCGTGTCTTCACGTACTCATTCAAGGCGCGGTAAGACTGAGTCGATACGAAACCGACAAGACGCTCACGAACACGATTGCCCGAATGTTGAGTACAATGCGTCATTGAAAGCACAATATCATATCAGGCCGAACAGGACGCAACCGACGAGCGCGAGTTGCCGCACTGCGACGGGCATTCTTGTCAACAGCACCGAGAAAATCAGTGCGCCGGCCATCGTTCGACCGAAGCCTAAGCGATCGGCTAGCAAACTGACGACGCGAAATGGCGACAGCGCCTTGGCTTGTATATATAATTAATCGCCGTCAAAGTGTGGCAAAAGATGCCTAAAAGTTGAAATGCACAAGATTCAACCCTCCCACGCTTTCCGTGCACATGAAGTTTGAGTCAATGCTGATGCGAATGTTAAGCCTAATGATGTCGTGCTTGTGCACCCACTTTTGGTGGACTTGAGCTGAAAGGGAAGCAGTAATATCGAATCAAACAGCTTTTATAGCTCAGTGCTGTCGTTCGCGATGAGAATGTTTGCAAGGCGCGTATACACTGTAATACATCAAATACATCTATTATAAATATGGAGCGCGCGCTTATGCTTCGCTTTCAAGAGTGGCACGAGACAGCATTCAAAGATCTCCGACTGCTTCTCACACTTCCCTGCAACTGGAGCATATGTACCTGTAATGTTTAGCGGGAAACGTCGGCTGCGAACGCTAGGCACGAAGGGGGGCTTTCTGGAAGAAATGGGGCTTCCAGCGTGCGGCCCGATGTGGCGTAGGCGAGCGCCATCTGGAGGCATTGCAAGGAACTGGGCGCACCACTCCGCCGCCCCCGAGGTACTCACGAGCCGGCGCCTGCAAATGGCGGACTCCGTTGGCGGTCCATCAATGATGAAGCGCTGGGAAATGCGTTTGTTTGAGTTTTCGCGTAACTTAGTTATGTTTTCTCGAATTGTAAAATTGCCATCCGTCACTATCATGTCTGTCGGTTTGTGTGTATGTCGTACGTTACGATTTTTCGGCGTATTTCAGATTGAGGCATTGAATTCAGTCGCCTTCTTGCGCCAAATGGAGGACCTTGGTATGGCTGGTTTGAAAATCCTTTCGTCTAAACGACGTCCGACGCCGGGTTCCGACACCAGATTTTATGGGACACCGGGCCCTTAACGCTATGGCGTTAAGGTTGGCTCAAGCAGCTTGTTAGGAGTACGTATAGCTGGCGTGAACGTGGCACCTTATTTATCGACGACTGGTCATGAATTGGATCATTCCTATATCGCATACGCAACGCTTATGTTGTAGTTCGAACACGTTCCCAATTGCTCAAGTCGTCTACGTATCCATATTGCAACAGGCAGAAAATTGACAATTTGGGCACATACCAAGAGGATTGTGCTCTATGCTTGTCGATACCACAACCAGCAGATAGATACCCAGTGGTCAAAGTTGAATCGCGTCCAGTTTGATATTGTGATCGGTAGACTGACAATCATTGAAACTAGGCGAAATTGGTAAATAAAGGCTACATTTCATCACCGGATGTACACCGAGCGATCGTTTCAGCGTTTGACTTTGTTCTTAGCCAGTCATCACTGACATTAGCCGCTAAAAAAAACAGTGAATGGATTGCGGCATGGGACGCCGAAAGTGTATAGTCATTTTGTATAGAATTTTTTTTCACTGATATATAGGGTGGCATTAATCAACTTACAATGTTCCTACACCGGCTGGCAGTGGACTTTTTTTTTTCTAAGCATCTGAAGTACAAAAAGATTTCAACGAAAGGTTTTTTTCACGGCACCCACATACTCCCCATGTTTATATATTCCGACATTTGTCCGCAATATATAGACTTGTAAGCTATATATAGAATATCACCACTTGTTCTCGTTATCGTGTACATATAGCGTAGCTGCACGGTTAAAAGTAGGACACGTTTGGGGGTAAAAAAAAAAAAGAAGAGGCACCGGTAGCGATTTTTTGCCGCAACCTCCGCTACTGTTACGGCAACGCCGGTATTTTTTTGTGGGGTTTAATTTATGCGTGAATTGCCAGACATACCACTCAGGTCTACGACCGAATGAGTTATGTCAGCAACCACAGACCGTCATGCTTCTAGCCACTTTTAGCTGGTTTGAAGAATGACGCAGCGGAGTTAGCAGCGCCCCCCAAGTGCACATCCCACGAATTGGAGCTATGCTCCGGGCAGGGGAGACACTTGTACCCTTTATGCGGTGGGTGTCCGCCGGTGGTGGGATTCGAACCCACCACCTCCCGAAGCCGAGGCCGGCGCCCTAACCACTGCGCCACGACTTCGGTGACATTTCGAAGGTTAACATCGTGTTTTGTGAGCGGGAACACTTTCTCCTCCTTACCTACTCTGGAATCCAATTGTTCCCTCCTCGCCTGAGGCAAAGCTGCCCTTTTCATGGTGCGACGGCGCATGCGCCCAGGCCTAGCGGATTGGTCGCGAAACGTCTTTGAAGGGTCGTGCGCAACCCCGCGTGCCGGGAAGTCCCCTGTAAAAGAAAAAAAAAAGAAGTAAGCGCTCGGACGCACGCCGCTACAAACGCTCGTGTCATGTACTGCCTTGAAACTCCACTGGCAGCTCTTCAGCGTCAGCTCGGTGCCGAAAACATGTGTAGCTTAAGACTGCAAGTTAACGTTTAAACAGAAAGCGACTAGGTTTTCTTATGGACTGCGCCGTGAGGCTACGTTGTTGCCGCCCTTCATTGATGGCTGGCCAATACATTAACGTAAAGCACTTGTGTTACACTTGGGCAACGCTTTAAAACATCGCGTTGACGACGAAATCTTGTTGCAAGGTCAGCCCTCACATGCTGGTGGTGGCAGCACGCGCGTGTCTTCACGTACTCATTCAAGGCGCGGTAAGACTGAGTCGATACGAAACCGACAAGACGCTCACGAACACGATTGACCGAATGTTGAGTACAATGCGTCATTGAAAGCACAATATCATATCAGGCCGAACAGGACGCAACCGACGAGCGCGAGTTGCCGCACTGCGACGGGCATTCTTGTCAACAGCACCGAGAAAATCAGTGCGCCGGCCATCGTTCGACCGAAGCCTAAGCGATCGGCTAGCAAACTGACGACGCGAAATGGCGACAGCGCCTTGGCTTGTATATATAATTAATCGCCGTCAAAGTGTGGCAAAAGATGCCTAAAAGTTGAAATGCACAAGATTCAACCCTCCCACGCTTTCCGTGCACATGAAGTTTGAGTCAATGCTGATGCGAATGTTAAGCCTAATGATGTCGTGCTTGTGCACCCACTTTTGGTGGACTTGAGCTGAAAGGGAAGCAGTAATATCGAATCAAACAGCTTTTATAGCTCAGTGCTGTCGTTCGCGATGAGAATGTTTGCAAGGCGCGTATACACTGTAATACATCAAATACATCTATTATAAATATGGAGCGCGCGCTTATGCTTCGCTTTCAAGAGTGGCACGAGACAGCATTCAAAGATCTCCGACTGCTTCTCACACTTCCCTGCAACTGGAGCATATGTACCTGTAATGTTTAGCGGGAAACGTCGGCTGCGAACGCTAGGCACGAAGGGGGGCTTTCTGGAAGAAATGGGGCTTCCAGCGTGCGGCCCGATGTGGCGTAGGCGAGCGCCATCTGGAGGCATTGCAAGGAACTGGGCGCACCACTCCGCCGCCCCCGAGGTACTCACGAGCCGGCGCCTGCAAATGGCGGACTCCGTTGGCGGTCCATCAATGATGAAGCGCTGGGAAATGCGTTTGTTTGAGTTTTCGCGTAACTTAGTTATGTTTTCTCGAATTGTAAAATTGCCATCCGTCACTATCATGTCTGTCGGTTTGTGTGTATGTCGTACGTTACGATTTTTCGGCGTATTTCAGATTGAGGCATTGAATTCAGTAGCCTTCTTGCGCCAAATGGAGGACCTTGGTATGGCTGGTTTGAAAATCCTTTCGTCTAAACGACGTCCGACGCCGGGTTCCGACACCAGATTTTATGGGACACCGGGCCCTTAACGCTATGGCGTTAAGGTTGGCTCAAGCAGCTTGTTAGGAGTACGTATAGCTGGCGTGAACGTGGCACCTTATTTATCGACGACTGGTCATGAATTGGATCATTCCTATATCGCATACGCAACGCTTATGTTGTAGTTCGAACACGTTCCCAATTGCTCAAGTCGTCTACGTATCCATATTGCAACAGGCAGAAAATTGACAATTTGGGCACATACCAAGAGGATTGTGCTCTATGCTTGTCGATACCACAACCAGCAGATAGATACCCAGTGGTCAAAGTTGAATCGCGTCCAGTTTGATATTGTGATCGGTAGACTGACAATCATTGAAACTAGGCGAAATTGGTAAATAAAGGCTACATTTCATCACCGGATGTACACCGAGCGATCGTTTCAGCGTTTCACTTTGTTCTTAGCCAGTCATCACTGACATTAGCCGCTAAAAAAAACAGTGAATGGATTGCGGCATGGGACGCCGAAAGTGTATAGTCATTTTGTATAGAATTTTTTTTCACTGATATATAGGGTGGCATTAATCAACTTACAATGTTCCTACACCGGCTGGCAGTGGACTTTTTTTTTTCTAAGCATCTGAAGTACAAAAAGATTTCAACGAAAGGTTTTTTTCACGGCACCCACATACTCCCCATGTTTATATATTCCGACATTTGTCCGCAATATATAGACTTGTAAGCTATATATAGAATATCACCACTTGTTCTCGTTATCGTGTACATATAGCGTAGCTGCACGGTTAAAAGTAGGACACGTTTGGGGGTAAAAAAAAAAAAAGAAGAGGCACCGGTAGCGATTTTTTGCCGCAACCTCCGCTACTGTTACGGCAACGCCGGTATTTTTTTGTGGGGTTTAATTTATGCGTGAATTGCCAGACATACCACTCAGGTCTACGACCGAATGAGTTATGTCAGCAACCACAGACCGTCATGCTTCTAGCCACTTTTAGCTGGTTTGAAGAATGACGCAGCGGAGTTAGCAGCGCCCCCCAAGTGCACATCCCACGAATTGGAGCTATGCTCCGGGCAGGGGAGACACTTGTACCCTTTATGCGGTGGGTGTCCGCCGGTGGTGGGATTCGAACCCACCACCTCCCGAAGCCGAGGCCGGCGCCCTAACCACTGCGCCACGACTTCGGTGACATTTCGAAGGTTAACATCGTGTTTTGTGAGCGGGAACACTTTCTCCTCCTTACCTACTCTGGAATCCAATTGTTCCCTCCTCGCCTGAGGCAAAGCTGCCCTTTTCATGGTGCGACGGCGCATGCGCCCAGGCCTAGCGGATTGGTCGCGAAACGTCTTTGAAGGGTCGTGCGCAACCCCGCGTGCCGGGAAGTCCCCTGTAAAAGAAAAAAAAAGAAGTAAGCGCTCGGACGCACGCCGCTACAAACGCTCGTGTCATGTACTGCCTTGAAACTCCACTGGCAGCTCTTCAGCGTCAGCTCGGTGCCGAAAACATGTGTAGCTTAAGACTGCAAGTTAACGTTTAAACAGAAAGCGACTAGGTTTTCTTATGGACTGCGCCGTGAGGCTACGTTGTTGCCGCCCTTCATTGATGGCTGGCCAATACATTAACGTAAAGCACTTGTGTTACACTTGGGCAACGCTTTAAAACATCGCGTTGACGACGAAATCTTGTTGCAAGGTCAGCCCTCACATGCTGGTGGTGGCAGCACGCGCGTGTCTTCACGTACTCATTCAAGGCGCGGTAAGACTGAGTCGATACGAAACCGACAAGACGCTCACGAACACGATTGACCGAATGTTGAGTACAATGCGTCATTGAAAGCACAATATCATATCAGGCCGAACAGGACGCAACCGACGAGCGCGAGTTGCCGCACTGCGACGGGCATTCTTGTCAACAGCACCGAGAAAATCAGTGCGCCGGCCATCGTTCGACCGAAGCCTAAGCGATCGGCTAGCAAACTGACGACGCGAAATGGCGACAGCGCCTTGGCTTGTATATATAATTAATCGCCGTCAAAGTGTGGCAAAAGATGCCTAAAAGTTGAAATGCACAAGATTCAACCCTCCCACGCTTTCCGTGCACATGAAGTTTGAGTCAATGCTGATGCGAATGTTAAGCCTAATGATGTCGTGCTTGTGCACCCACTTTTGGTGGACTTGAGCTGAAAGGGAAGCAGTAATATCGAATCAAACAGCTTTTATAGCTCAGTGCTGTCGTTCGCGATGAGAATGTTTGCAAGGCGCGTATACACTGTAATACATCAAATACATCTATTATAAATATGGAGCGCGCGCTTATGCTTCGCTTTCAAGAGTGGCACGAGACAGCATTCAAAGATCTCCGACTGCTTCTCACACTTCCCTGCAACTGGAGCATATTAACCTGTAATGTTTAGCGGGAAACGTCGGCTGCGAACGCTAGGCACGAAGGGGGGCTTTCTGGAAGAAATGGGGCTTCCAGCGTGCGGCCCGATGTGGCGTAGGCGAGCGCCATCTGGAGGCATTGCAAGGAACTGGGCGCACCACTCCGCCGCCCCCGAGGTACTCACGAGCCGGCGCCTGCAAATGGCGGACTCCGTTGGCGGTCCATCAATGATGAAGCGCTGGGAAATGCGTTTGTTTGAGTTTTCGCGTAACTTAGTTATGTTTTCTCGAATTGTAAAATTGCCATCCGTCACTATCATGTCTGTCGGTTTGTGTGTATGTCGTACGTTACGATTTTTCGGCGTATTTCAGATTGAGGCATTGAATTCAGTCGCCTTCTTGCGCCAAATGGAGGACCTTGGTATGGCTGGTTTGAAAATCCTTTCGTCTAAACGACGTCCGACGCCGGGTTCCGACACCAGATTTTATGGGACACCGGGCCCTTAACGCTATGGCGTTAAGGTTGGCTCAAGCAGCTTGTTAGGAGTACGTATAGCTGGCGTGAACGTGGCACCTTATTTATCGACGACTGGTCATGAATTGGATCATTCCTATATCGCATACGCAACGCTTATGTTGTAGTTCGAACACGTTCCCAATTGCTCAAGTCGTCTACGTATCCATATTGCAACAGGCAGAAAATTGACAATTTGGGCACATACCAAGAGGATTGTGCTCTATGCTTGTCGATACCACAACCAGCAGATAGATACCCAGTGGTCAAAGTTGAATCGCGTCCAGTTTGATATTGTGATCGGTAGACTGACAATCATTGAAACTAGGCGAAATTGGTAAATAAAGGCTACATTTCATCACCGGATGTACACCGAGCGATCGTTTCAGCGTTTGACTTTGTTCTTAGCCAGTCATCACTGACATTAGCCGCTAAAAAAAACAGTGAATGGATTGCGGCATGGGACGCCGAAAGTGTATAGTCATTTTGTATAGAATTTTTTTTCACTGATATATAGGGTGGCATTAATCAACTTACAATGTTCCTACACCGGCTGGCAGTGGACTTTTTTTTTTCTAAGCATCTGAAGTACAAAAAGATTTCAACGAAAGGTTTTTTTCACGGCACCCACATACTCCCCATGTTTATATATTCCGACATTTGTCCGCAATATATAGACTTGTAAGCTATATATAGAATATCACCACTTGTTCTCGTTATCGTGTACATATAGCGTAGCTGCACGGTTAAAAGTAGGACACGTTTGGGGGTAAAAAAAAAAAAAGAAGAGGCACCGGTAGCGATTTTTTGCCGCAACCTCCGCTACTGTTACGGCAACGCCGGTATTTTTTTGTGGGGTTTAATTTATGCGTGAATTGCCAGACATACCACTCAGGTCTACGACCGAATGAGTTATGTCAGCAACCACAGACCGTCATGCTTCTAGCCACTTTTAGCTGGTTTGAAGAATGACGCAGCGGAGTTAGCAGCGCCCCCCAAGTGCACATCCCACGAATTGGAGCTATGCTCCGGGCAGGGGAGACACTTGTACCCTTTATGCGGTGGGTGTCCGCCGGTGGTGGGATTCGAACCCACCACCTCCCGAAGCCGAGGCCGGCGCCCTAACCACTGCGCCACGACTTCGGTGACATTTCGAAGGTTAACATCGTGTTTTGTGAGCGGGAACACTTTCTCCTCCTTACCTACTCTGGAATCCAATTGTTCCCTCCTCGCCTGAGGCAAAGCTGCCCTTTTCATGGTGCGACGGCGCATGCGCCCAGGCCTAGCGGATTGGTCGCGAAACGTCTTTGAAGGGTCGTGCGCAACCCCGCGTGCCGGGAAGTCCCCTGTAAAAGAAAAAAAAAAGAAGTAAGCGCTCGGACGCACGCCGCTACAAACGCTCGTGTCATGTACTGCCTTGAAACTCCACTGGCAGCTCTTCAGCGTCAGCTCGGTGCCGAAAACATGTGTAGCTTAAGACTGCAAGTTAACGTTTAAACAGAAAGCGACTAGGTTTTCTTATGGACTGCGCCGTGAGGCTACGTTGTTGCCGCCCTTCATTGATGGCTGGCCAATACATTAACGTAAAGCACTTGTGTTACACTTGGGCAACGCTTTAAAACATCGCGTTGACGACGAAATCTTGTTGCAAGGTCAGCCCTCACATGCTGGTGGTGGCAGCACGCGCGTGTCTTCACGTACTCATTCAAGGCGCGGTAAGACTGAGTCGATACGAAACCGACAAGACGCTCACGAACACGATTGACCGAATGTTGAGTACAATGCGTCATTGAAAGCACAATATCATATCAGGCCGAACAGGACGCAACCGACGAGCGCGAGTTGCCGCACTGCGACGGGCATTCTTGTCAACAGCACCGAGAAAATCAGTGCGCCGGCCATCGTTCGACCGAAGCCTAAGCGATCGGCTAGCAAACTGACGACGCGAAATGGCGACAGCGCCTTGGCTTGTATATATAATTAATCGCCGTCAAAGTGTGGCAAAAGATGCCTAAAAGTTGAAATGCACAAGATTCAACCCTCCCACGCTTTCCGTGCACATGAAGTTTGAGTCAATGCTGATGCGAATGTTAAGCCTAATGATGTCGTGCTTGTGCACCCACTTTTGGTGGACTTGAGCTGAAAGGGAAGCAGTAATATCGAATCAAACAGCTTTTATAGCTCAGTGCTGTCGTTCGCGATGAGAATGTTTGCAAGGCGCGTATACACTGTAATACGTCAAATACATCTATTATAAATATGGAGCGCGCGCTTATGCTTCGCTTTCAAGAGTGGCACGAGACAGCATTCAAAGATCTCCGACTGCTTCTCACACTTCCCTGCAACTGGAGCATATGTACCTGTAATGTTTAGCGGGAAACGTCGGCTGCGAACGCTAGGCACGAAGGGGGGCTTTCTGGAAGAAATGGGGCTTCCAGCGTGCGGCCCGATGTGGCGTAGGCGAGCGCCATCTGGAGGCATTGCAAGGAACTGGGCGCACCACTCCGCCGCCCCCGAGGTACTCACGAGCCGGCGCCTGCAAATGGCGGACTCCGTTGGCGGTCCATCAATGATGAAGCGCTGGGAAATGCGTTTGTTTGAGTTTTCGCGTAACTTAGTTATGTTTTCTCGAATTGTAAAATTGCCATCCGTCACTATCATGTCTGTCGGTTTGTGTGTATGTCGTACGTTACGATTTTTCGGCGTATTTCAGATTGAGGCATTGAATTCAGTCGCCTTCTTGCGCCAAATGGAGGACCTTGGTATGGCTGGTTTGAAAATCCTTTCGTCTAAACGACGTCCGACGCCGGGTTCCGACACCAGATTTTATGGGACACCGGGCCCTTAACGCTATGGCGTTAAGGTTGGCTCAAGCAGCTTGTTAGGAGTACGTATAGCTGGCGTGAACGTGGCACCTTATTTATCGACGACTGGTCATGAATTGGATCATTCCTATATCGCATACGCAACGCTTATGTTGTAGTTCGAACACGTTCCCAATTGCTCAAGTCGTCTACGTATCCATATTGCAACAGGCAGAAAATTGACAATTTGGGCACATACCAAGAGGATTGTGCTCTATGCTTGTCGATACCACAACCAGCAGATAGATACCCAGTGGTCAAAGTTGAATCGCGTCCAGTTTGATATTGTGATCGGTAGACTGACAATCATTGAAACTAGGCGAAATTGGTAAATAAAGGCTACATTTCATCACCGGATGTACACCGAGCGATCGTTTCAGCGTTTGACTTTGTTCTTAGCCAGTCATCACTGACATTAGCCGCTAAAAAAAACAGTGAATGGATTGCGGCATGGGACGCCGAAAGTGTATAGTCATTTTGTATAAAATTTTTTTTCACTGATATATAGGGTGGCATTAATCAACTTACAATGTTCCTACACCGGCTGGCAGTGGACTTTTTTTTTTTCTAAGCATCTGAAGTACAAAAAGATTTCAACGAAAGGTTTTTTTCACGGCACCCACATACTCCCCATGTTTATATATTCCGACATTTGTCCGCAATATATAGACTTGTAAGCTATATATAGAATATCACCACTTGTTCTCGTTATCGTGTACATATAGCGTAGCTGCACGGTTAAAAGTAGGACACGTTTGGGGGTAAAAAAAAAAAAAGAAGAGGCACCGGTAGCGATTTTTTGCCGCAACCTCCGCTACTGTTACGGCAACGCCGGTATTTTTTTGTGGGGTTTAATTTATGCGTGAATTGCCAGACATACCACTCAGGTCTACGACCGAATGAGTTATGTCAGCAACCACAGACCGTCATGCTTCTAGCCACTTTTAGCTGGTTTGAAGAATGACGCAGCGGAGTTAGCAGCGCCCCCCAAGTGCACATCCCACGAATTGGAGCTATGCTCCGGGCAGGGGAGACACTTGTACCCTTTATGCGGTGGGTGTCCGCCGGTGGTGGGATTCGAACCCACCACCTCCCGAAGCCGAGGCCGGCGCCCTAACCACTGCGCCACGACTTCGGTGACATTTCGAAGGTTAACATCGTGTTTTGTGAGCGGGAACACTTTCTCCTCCTTACCTACTCTGGAATCCAATTGTTCCCTCCTCGCCTGAGGCAAAGCTGCCCTTTTCATGGTGCGACGGCGCATGCGCCCAGGCCTAGCGGATTGGTCGCGAAACGTCTTTGAAGGGTCGTGCGCAACCCCGCGTGCCGGGAAGTCCCCTGTAAAAGAAAAAAAAAAGAAGTAAGCGCTCGGACGCACGCCGCTACAAACGCTCGTGTCATGTACTGCCTTGAAACTCCACTGGCAGCTCTTCAGCGTCAGCTCGGTGCCGAAAACATGTGTAGCTTAAGACTGCAAGTTAACGTTTAAACAGAAAGCGACTAGGTTTTCTTATGGACTGCGCCGTGAGGCTACGTTGTTGCCGCCCTTCATTGATGGCTGGCCAATACATTAACGTAAAGCACTTGTGTTACACTTGGGCAACCCTTTAAAACATCGCGTTGACGACGAAATCTTGTTGCAAGGTCAGCCCTCACATGCTGGTGGTGGCAGCACGCGCGTGTCTTCACGTACTCATTCAAGGCGCGGTAAGACTGAGTCGATACGAAACCGACAAGACGCTCACGAACACGATTGACCGAATGTTGAGTACAATGCGTCATTGAAAGCACAATATCATATCAGGCCGAACAGGACGCAACCGACGAGCGCGAGTTGCCGCACTGCGACGGGCATTCTTGTCAACAGCACCGAGAAAATCAGTGCGCCGGCCATCGTTCGACCGAAGCCTAAGCGATCGGCTAGCAAACTGACGACGCGAAATGGCGACAGCGCCTTGGCTTGTATATATAATTAATCGCCGTCAAAGTGTGGCAAAAGATGCCTAAAAGTTGAAATGCACAAGATTCAACCCTCCCACGCTTTCCGTGCACATGAAGTTTGAGTCAATGCTGATGCGAATGTTAAGCCTAATGATGTCGTGCTTGTGCACCCACTTTTGGTGGACTTGAGCTGAAAGGGAAGCAGTAATATCGAATAAAACAGCTTTTATAGCTCAGTGCTGTCGTTCGCGATGAGAATGTTTGCAAGGCGCGTATACACTGTAATACATCAAATACATCTATTATAAATATGGAGCGCGCGCTTATGCTTCGCTTTCAAGAGTGGCACGAGACAGCATTCAAAGATCTCCGACTGCTTCTCACACTTCCCTGCAACTGGAGCATATGTACCTGTAATGTTTAGCGGGAAACGTCGGCTGCGAACGCTAGGCACGAAGGGGGGCTTTCTGGAAGAAATGGGGCTTCCAGCGTGCGGCCCGATGTGGCGTAGGCGAGCGCCATCTGGAGGCATTGCAAGGAACTGGGCGCACCACTCCGCCGCCCCCGAGGTACTCACGAGCCGGCGCCTGCAAATGGCGGACTCCGTTGGCGGTCCATCAATGATGAAGCGCTGGGAAATGCGTTTGTTTGAGTTTTCGCGTAACTTAGTTATGTTTTCTCGAATTGTAAAATTGCCATCCGTCACTATCATGTCTGTCGGTTTGTGTGTATGTCGTACGTTACGATTTTTCGGCGTATTTCAGATTGAGGCATTGAATTCAGTCGCCTTCTTGCGCCAAATGGAGGACCTTGGTATGGCTGGTTTGAAAATCCTTTCGTCTAAACGACGTCCGACGCCGGGTTCCGACACCAGATTTTATGGGACACCGGGCCCTTAACGCTATGGCGTTAAGGTTGGCTCAAGCAGCTTGTTAGGAGTACGTATAGCTGGCGTGAACGTGGCACCTTATTTATCGACGACTGGTCATGAATTGGATCATTCCTATATCGCATACGCAACGCTTATGTTGTAGTTCGAACACGTTCCCAATTGCTCAAGTCGTCTACGTATCCATATTGCAACAGGCAGAAAATTGACAATTTGGGCACATACCAAGAGGATTGTGCTCTATGCTTGTCGATACCACAACCAGCAGATAGATACCCAGTGGTCAAAGTTGAATCGCGTCCAGTTTGATATTGTGATCGGTAGACTGACAATCATTGAAACTAGGCGAAATTGGTAAATAAAGGCTACATTTCATCACCGGATGTACACCGAGCGATCGTTTCAGCGTTTGACTTTGTTCTTAGCCAGTCATCACTGACATTAGCCGCTAAAAAAAACAGTGAATGGATTGCGGCATGGGACGCCGAAAGTGTATAGTCATTTTGTATAAAATTTTTTTTCACTGATATATAGGGTGGCATTAATCAACTTACAATGTTCCTACACCGGCTGGCAGTGGACTTTTTTTTTTCTAAGCATCTGAAGTACAAAAAGATTTCAACGAAAGGTTTTTTTCACGGCACCCACATACTCCCCATGTTTATATATTCCGACATTTGTCCGCAATATATAGACTTGTAAGCTATATATAGAATATCACCACTTGTTCTCGTTATCGTGTACATATAGCGTAGCTGCACGGTTAAAAGTAGGACACGTTTGGGGGTAAAAAAAAAAAAAGAAGAGGCACCGGTAGCGATTTTTTGCCGCAACCTCCGCTACTGTTACGGCAACGCCGGTATTTTTTTGTGGGGTTTAATTTATGCGTGAATTGCCAGACATACCACTCAGGTCTACGACCGAATGAGTTATGTCAGCAACCACAGACCGTCATGCTTCTAGCCACTTTTAGCTGGTTTGAAGAATGACGCAGCGGAGTTAGCAGCGCCCCCCAAGTGCACATCCCACGAATTGGAGCTATGCTCCGGGCAGGGGAGACACTTGTACCCTTTATGCGGTGGGTGTCCGCCGGTGGTGGGATTCGAACCCACCACCTCCCGAAGCCGAGGCCGGCGCCCTAACCACTGCGCCACGACTTCGGTGACATTTCGAAGGTTAACATCGTGTTTTGTGAGCGGGAACACTTTCTCCTCCTTACCTACTCTGGAATCCAATTGTTCCCTCCTCGCCTGAGGCAAAGCTGCCCTTTTCATGGTGCGACGGCGCATGCGCCCAGGCCTAGCGGATTGGTCGCGAAACGTCTTTGAAGGGTCGTGCGCAACCCCGCGTGCCGGGAAGTCCCCTGTAAAAGAAAAAAAAAAGAAGTAAGCGCTCGGACGCACGCCGCTACAAACGCTCGTGTCATGTACTGCCTTGAAACTCCACTGGCAGCTCTTCAGCGTCAGCTCGGTGCCGAAAACATGTGTAGCTTAAGACTGCAAGTTAACGTTTAAACAGAAAGCGACTAGGTTTTCTTATGGACTGCGCCGTGAGGCTACGTTGTTGCCGCCCTTCATTGATGGCTGGCCAATACATTAACGTAAAGCACTTGTGTTACACTTGGGCAACCCTTTAAAACATCGCGTTGACGACGAAATCTTGTTGCAAGGTCAGCCCTCACATGCTGGTGGTGGCAGCACGCGCGTGTCTTCACGTACTCATTCAAGGCGCGGTAAGACTGAGTCGATACGAAACCGACAAGACGCTCACGAACACGATTGACCGAATGTTGAGTACAATGCGTCATTGAAAGCACAATATCATATCAGGCCGAACAGGACGCAACCGACGAGCGCGAGTTGCCGCACTGCGACGGGCATTCTTGTCAACAGCACCGAGAAAATCAGTGCGCCGGCCATCGTTCGACCGAAGCCTAAGCGATCGGCTAGCAAACTGACGACGCGAAATGGCGACAGCGCCTTGGCTTGTATATATAATTAATCGCCGTCAAAGTGTGGCAAAAGATGCCTAAAAGTTGAAATGCACAAGATTCAACCCTCCCACGCTTTCCGTGCACATGAAGTTTGAGTCAATGCTGATGCGAATGTTAAGCCTAATGATGTCGTGCTTGTGCACCCACTTTTGGTGGACTTGAGCTGAAAGGGAAGCAGTAATATCGAATCAAACAGCTTTTATAGCTCAGTGCTGTCGTTCGCGATGAGAATGTTTGCAAGGCGCGTATACACTGTAATACATCAAATACATCTATTATAAATATGGAGCGCGCGCTTATGCTTCGCTTTCAAGAGTGGCACGAGACAGCATTCAAAGATCTCCGACTGCTTCTCACACTTCCCTGCAACTGGAGCATATGTACCTGTAATGTTTAGCGGGAAACGTCGGCTGCGAACGCTAGGCACGAAGGGGGGCTTTCTGGAAGAAATGGGGCTTCCAGCGTGCGGCCCGATGTGGCGTAGGCGAGCGCCATCTGGAGGCATTGCAAGGAACTGGGCGCACCACTCCGCCGCCCCCGAGGTACTCACGAGCCGGCGCCTGCAAATGGCGGACTCCGTTGGCGGTCCATCAATGATGAAGCGCTGGGAAATGCGTTTGTTTGAGTTTTCGCGTAACTTAGTTATGTTTTCTCGAATTGTAAAATTGCCATCCGTCACTATCATGTCTGTCGGTTTGTGTGTATGTCGTACGTTACGATTTTTCGGCGTATTTCAGATTGAGGCATTGAATTCAGTCGCCTTCTTGCGCCAAATGGAGGACCTTGGTATGGCTGGTTTGAAAATCCTTTCGTCTAAACGACGTCCGACGCCGGGTTCCGACACCAGATTTTATGGGACACCGGGCCCTTAACGCTATGGCGTTAAGGTTGGCTCAAGCAGCTTGTTAGGAGTACGTATAGCTGGCGTGAACGTGGCACCTTATTTATCGACGACTGGTCATGAATTGGATCATTCCTATATCGCATACGCAACGCTTATGTTGTAGTTCGAACACGTTCCCAATTGCTCAAGTCGTCTACGTATCCATATTGCAACAGGCAGAAAATTGACAATTTGGGCACATACCAAGAGGATTGTGCTCTATGCTTGTCGATACCACAACCAGCAGATAGATACCCAGTGGTCAAAGTTGAATCGCGTCCAGTTTGATATTGTGATCGGTAGACTGACAATCATTGAAACTAGGCGAAATTGGTAAATAAAGGCTACATTTCATCACCGGATGTACACCGAGCGATCGTTTCAGCGTTTGACTTTGTTCTTAGCCAGTCATCACTGACATTAGCCGCTAAAAAAAACAGTGAATGGATTGCGGCATGGGACGCCGAAAGTGTATAGTCATTTTGTATAGAATTTTTTTTCACTGATATATGGGGTGGCATTAATCAACTTACAATGTTCCTACACCGGCTGGCAGTGGACTTTTTTTTTTCTAAGCATCTGAAGTACAAAAAGATTTCAACGAAAGGTTTTTTTCACGGCACCCACATACTCCCCATGTTTATATATTCCGACATTTGTCCGCAATATATAGACTTGTAAGCTATATATAGAATATCACCACTTGTTCTCGTTATCGTGTACATATAGCGTAGCTGCACGGTTAAAAGTAGGACACGTTTGGGGGTAAAAAAAAAAAAAGAAGAGGCACCGGTAGCGATTTTTTGCCGCAACCTCCGCTACTGTTACGGCAACGCCGGTATTTTTTTGTGGGGTTTAATTTATGCGTGAATTGCCAGACATACCACTCAGGTCTACGACCGAATGAGTTATGTCAGCAACCACAGACCGTCATGCTTCTAGCCACTTTTAGCTGGTTTGAAGAATGACGCAGCGGAGTTAGCAGCGCCCCCCAAGTGCACATCCCACGAATTGGAGCTATGCTCCGGGCAGGGGAGACACTTGTACCCTTTATGCGGTGGGTGTCCGCCGGTGGTGGGATTCGAACCCACCACCTCCCGAAGCCGAGGCCGGCGCCCTAACCACTGCGCCACGACTTCGGTGACATTTCGAAGGTTAACATCGTGTTTTGTGAGCGGGAACACTTTCTCCTCCTTACCTACTCTGGAATCCAATTGTTCCCTCCTCGCCTGAGGCAAAGCTGCCCTTTTCATGGTGCGACGGCGCATGCGCCCAGGCCTAGCGGATTGGTCGCGAAACGTCTTTGAAGGGTCGTGCGCAACCCCGCGTGCCGGGAAGTCCCCTGTAAAAGAAAAAAAAAAGAAGTAAGCGCTCGGACGCACGCCGCTACAAACGCTCGTGTCATGTACTGCCTTGAAACTCCACTGGCAGCTCTTCAGCGTCAGCTCGGTGCCGAAAACATGTGTAGCTTAAGACTGCAAGTTAACGTTTAAACAGAAAGCGACTAGGTTTTCTTATGGACTGCGCCGTGAGGCTACGTTGTTGCCGCCCTTCATTGATGGCTGGCCAATACATTAACGTAAAGCACTTGTGTTACACTTGGGCAACGCTTTAAAACATCGCGTTGACGACGAAATCTTGTTGCAAGGTCAGCCCTCACATGCTGGTGGTGGCAGCACGCGCGTGTCTTCACGTACTCATTCAAGGCGCGGTAAGACTGAGTCGATACGAAACCGACAAGACGCTCACGAACACGATTGACCGAATGTTGAGTACAATGCGTCATTGAAAGCACAATATCATATCAGGCCGAACAGGACGCAACCGACGAGCGCGAGTTGCCGCACTGCGACGGGCATTCTTGTCAACAGCACCGAGAAAATCAGTGCGCCGGCCATCGTTCGACCGAAGCCTAAGCGATCGGCTAGCAAACTGACGACGCGAAATGGCGACAGCGCCTTGGCTTGTATATATAATTAATCGCCGTCAAAGTGTGGCAAAAGATGCCTAAAAGTTGAAATGCACAAGATTCAACCCTCCCACGCTTTCCGTGCACATGAAGTTTGAGTCAATGCTGATGCGAATGTTAAGCCTAATGATGTCGTGCTTGTGCACCCACTTTTGGTGGACTTGAGCTGAAAGGGAAGCAGTAATATCGAATCAAACAGCTTTTATAGCTCAGTGCTGTCGTTCGCGATGAGAATGTTTGCAAGGCGCGTATACACTGTAATACGTCAAATACATCTATTATAAATATGGAGCGCGCGCTTATGCTTCGCTTTCAAGAGTGGCACGAGACAGCATTCAAAGATCTCCGACTGCTTCTCACACTTCCCTGCAACTGGAGCATATGTACCTGTAATGTTTAGCGGGAAACGTCGGCTGCGAACGCTAGGCACGAAGGGGGGCTTTCTGGAAGAAATGGGGCTTCCAGCGTGCGGCCCGATGTGGCGTAGGCGAGCGCCATCTGGAGGCATTGCAAGGAACTGGGCGCACCACTCCGCCGCCCCCGAGGTACTCACGAGCCGGCGCCTGCAAATGGCGGACTCCGTTGGCGGTCCATCAATGATGAAGCGCTGGGAAATGCGTTTGTTTGAGTTTTCGCGTAACTTAGTTATGTTTTCTCGAATTGTAAAATTGCCATCCGTCACTATCATGTCTGTCGGTTTGTGTGTATGTCGTACGTTACGATTTTTCGGCGTATTTCAGATTGAGGCATTGAATTCAGTCGCCTTCTTGCGCCAAATGGAGGACCTTGGTATGGCTGGTTTGAAAATCCTTTCGTCTAAACGACGTCCGACGCCGGGTTCCGACACCAGATTTTATGGGACACCGGGCCCTTAACGCTATGGCGTTAAGGTTGGCTCAAGCAGCTTGTTAGGAGTACGTATAGCTGGCGTGAACGTGGCACCTTATTTATCGACGACTGGTCATGAATTGGATCATTCCTATATCGCATACGCAACGCTTATGTTGTAGTTCGAACACGTTCCCAATTGCTCAAGTCGTCTACGTATCCATATTGCAACAGGCAGAAAATTGACAATTTGGGCACATACCAAGAGGATTGTGCTCTATGCTTGTCGATACCACAACCAGCAGATAGATACCCAGTGGTCAAAGTTGAATCGCGTCCAGTTTGATATTGTGATCGGTAGACTGACAATCATTGAAACTAGGCGAAATTGGTAAATAAAGGCTACATTTCATCACCGGATGTACACCGAGCGATCGTTTCAGCGTTTGACTTTGTTCTTAGCCAGTCATCACTGACATTAGCCGCTAAAAAAAACAGTGAATGGATTGCGGCATGGGACGCCGAAAGTGTATAGTCATTTTGTATAAAATTTTTTTTCACTGATATATAGGGTGGCATTAATCAACTTACAATGTTCCTACACCGGCTGGCAGTGGACTTTTTTTTTTCTAAGCATCTGAAGTACAAAAAGATTTCAACGAAAGGTTTTTTTCACGGCACCCACATACTCCCCATGTTTATATATTCCGACATTTGTCCGCAATATATAGACTTGTAAGCTATATATAGAATATCACCACTTGTTCTCGTTATCGTGTACATATAGCGTAGCTGCACGGTTAAAAGTAGGACACGTTTGGGGGTAAAAAAAAAAAAAGAAGAGGCACCGGTAGCGATTTTTTGCCGCAACCTCCGCTACTGTTACGGCAACGCCGGTATTTTTTTGTGGGGTTTAATTTATGCGTGAATTGCCAGACATACCACTCAGGTCTACGACCGAATGAGTTATGTCAGCAACCACAGACCGTCATGCTTCTAGCCACTTTTAGCTGGTTTGAAGAATGACGCAGCGGAGTTAGCAGCGCCCCCCAAGTGCACATCCCACGAATTGGAGCTATGCTCCGGGCAGGGGAGACACTTGTACCCTTTATGCGGTGGGTGTCCGCCGGTGGTGGGATTCGAACCCACCACCTCCCGAAGCCGAGGCCGGCGCCCTAACCACTGCGCCACGACTTCGGTGACATTTCGAAGGTTAACATCGTGTTTTGTGAGCGGGAACACTTTCTCCTCCTTACCTACTCTGGAATCCAATTGTTCCCTCCTCGCCTGAGGCAAAGCTGCCCTTTTCATGGTGCGACGGCGCATGCGCCCAGGCCTAGCGGATTGGTCGCGAAACGTCTTTGAAGGGTCGTGCGCAACCCCGCGTGCCGGGAAGTCCCCTGTAAAAGAAAAAAAAAAGAAGTAAGCGCTCGGACGCACGCCGCTACAAACGCTCGTGTCATGTACTGCCTTGAAACTCCACTGGCAGCTCTTCAGCGTCAGCTCGGTGCCGAAAACATGTGTAGCTTAAGACTGCAAGTTAACGTTTAAACAGAAAGCGACTAGGTTTTCTTATGGACTGCGCCGTGAGGCTACGTTGTTGCCGCCCTTCATTGATGGCTGGCCAATACATTAACGTAAAGCACTTGTGTTACACTTGGGCAACCCTTTAAAACATCGCGTTGACGACGAAATCTTGTTGCAAGGTCAGCCCTCACATGCTGGTGGTGGCAGCACGCGCGTGTCTTCACGTACTCATTCAAGGCGCGGTAAGACTGAGTCGATACGAAACCGACAAGACGCTCACGAACACGATTGACCGAATGTTGAGTACAATGCGTCATTGAAAGCACAATATCATATCAGGCCGAACAGGACGCAACCGACGAGCGCGAGTTGCCGCACTGCGACGGGCATTCTTGTCAACAGCACCGAGAAAATCAGTGCGCCGGCCATCGTTCGACCGAAGCCTAAGCGATCGGCTAGCAAACTGACGACGCGAAATGGCGACAGCGCCTTGGCTTGTATATATAATTAATCGCCGTCAAAGTGTGGCAAAAGATGCCTAAAAGTTGAAATGCACAAGATTCAACCCTCCCACGCTTTCCGTGCACATGAAGTTTGAGTCAATGCTGATGCGAATGTTAAGCCTAATGATGTCGTGCTTGTGCACCCACTTTTGGTGGACTTGAGCTGAAAGGGAAGCAGTAATATCGAATCAAACAGCTTTTATAGCTCAGTGCTGTCGTTCGCGATGAGAATGTTTGCAAGGCGCGTATACACTGTAATACATCAAATACATCTATTATAAATATGGAGCGCGCGCTTATGCTTCGCTTTCAAGAGTGGCACGAGACAGCATTCAAAGATCTCCGACTGCTTCTCACACTTCCCTGCAACTGGAGCATATGTACCTGTAATGTTTAGCGGGAAACGTCGGCTGCGAACGCTAGGCACGAAGGGGGGCTTTCTGGAAGAAATGGGGCTTCCAGCGTGCGGCCCGATGTGGCGTAGGCGAGCGCCATCTGGAGGCATTGCAAGGAACTGGGCGCACCACTCCGCCGCCCCCGAGGTACTCACGAGCCGGCGCCTGCAAATGGCGGACTCCGTTGGCGGTCCATCAATGATGAAGCGCTGGGAAATGCGTTTGTTTGAGTTTTCGCGTAACTTAGTTATGTTTTCTCGAATTGTAAAATTGCCATCCGTCACTATCATGTCTGTCGGTTTGTGTGTATGTCGTACGTTACGATTTTTCGGCGTATTTCAGATTGAGGCATTGAATTCAGTCGCCTTCTTGCGCCAAATGGAGGACCTTGGTATGGCTGGTTTGAAAATCCTTTCGTCTAAACGACGTCCGACGCCGGGTTCCGACACCAGATTTTATGGGACACCGGGCCCTTAACGCTATGGCGTTAAGGTTGGCTCAAGCAGCTTGTTAGGAGTACGTATAGCTGGCGTGAACGTGGCACCTTATTTATCGACGACTGGTCATGAATTGGATCATTCCTATATCGCATACGCAACGCTTATGTTGTAGTTCGAACACGTTCCCAATTGCTCAAGTCGTCTACGTATCCATATTGCAACAGGCAGAAAATTGACAATTTGGGCACATACCAAGAGGATTGTGCTCTATGCTTGTCGATACCACAACCAGCAGATAGATACCCAGTGGTCAAAGTTGAATCGCGTCCAGTTTGATATTGTGATCGGTAGACTGACAATCATTGAAACTAGGCGAAATTGGTAAATAAAGGCTACATTTCATCACCGGATGTACACCGAGCGATCGTTTCAGCGTTTGACTTTGTTCTTAGCCAGTCATCACTGACATTAGCCGCTAAAAAAAACAGTGAATGGATTGCGGCATGGGACGCCGAAAGTGTATAGTCATTTTGTATAGAATTTTTTTTCACTGATATATAGGGTGGCATTAATCAACATACAATGTTCCTACACCGGCTGGCAGTGGACTTTTTTTTTTCTAAGCATCTGAAGTACAAAAAGATTTCAACGAAAGGTTTTTTTCACGGCACCCACATACTCCCCATGTTTATATATTCCGACATTTGTCCGCAATATATAGACTTGTAAGCTATATATAGAATATCACCACTTGTTCTCGTTATCGTGTACATATAGCGTAGCTGCACGGTTAAAAGTAGGACACGTTTGGGGGTAAAAAAAAAAAAAGAAGAGGCACCGGTAGCGATTTTTTGCCGCAACCTCCGCTACTGTTACGGCAACGCCGGTATTTTTTTGTGGGGTTTAATTTATGCGTGAATTGCCAGACATACCACTCAGGTCTACGACCGAATGAGTTATGTCAGCAACCACAGACCGTCATGCTTCTAGCCACTTTTAGCTGGTTTGAAGAATGACGCAGCGGAGTTAGCAGCGCCCCCCAAGTGCACATCCCACGAATTGGAGCTATGCTCCGGGCAGGGGAGACACTTGTACCCTTTATGCGGTGGGTGTCCGCCGGTGGTGGGATTCGAACCCACCACCTCCCGAAGCCGAGGCCGGCGCCCTAACCACTGCGCCACGACTTCGGTGACATTTCGAAGGTTAACATCGTGTTTTGTGAGCGGGAACACTTTCTCCTCCTTACCTACTCTGGAATCCAATTGTTCCCTCCTCGCCTGAGGCAAAGCTGCCCTTTTCATGGTGCGACGGCGCATGCGCCCAGGCCTAGCGGATTGGTCGCGAAACGTCTTTGAAGGGTCGTGCGCAACCCCGCGTGCCGGGAAGTCCCCTGTAAAAGAAAAAAAAAAGAAGTAAGCGCTCGGACGCACGCCGCTACAAACGCTCGTGTCATGTACTGCCTTGAAACTCCACTGGCAGCTCTTCAGCGTCAGCTCGGTGCCGAAAACATGTGTAGCTTAAGACTGCAAGTTAACGTTTAAACAGAAAGCGACTAGGTTTTCTTATGGACTGCGCCGTGAGGCTACGTTGTTGCCGCCCTTCATTGATGGCTGGCCAATACATTAACGTAAAGCACTTGTGTTACACTTGGGCAACCCTTTAAAACATCGCGTTGACGACGAAATCTTGTTGCAAGGTCAGCCCTCACATGCTGGTGGTGGCAGCACGCGCGTGTCTTCACGTACTCATTCAAGGCGCGGTAAGACTGAGTCGATACGAAACCGACAAGACGCTCACGAACACGATTGACCGAATGTTGAGTACAATGCGTCATTGAAAGCACAATATCATATCAGGCCGAACAGGACGCAACCGACGAGCGCGAGTTGCCGCACTGCGACGGGCATTCTTGTCAACAGCACCGAGAAAATCAGTGCGCCGGCCATCGTTCGACCGAAGCCTAAGCGATCGGCTAGCAAACTGACGACGCGAAATGGCGACAGCGCCTTGGCTTGTATATATAATTAATCGCCGTCAAAGTGTGGCAAAAGATGCCTAAAAGTTGAAATGCACAAGATTCAACCCTCCCACGCTTTCCGTGCACATGAAGTTTGAGTCAATGCTGATGCGAATGTTAAGCCTAATGATGTCGTGCTTGTGCACCCACTTTTGGTGGACTTGAGCTGAAAGGGAAGCAGTAATATCGAATCAAACAGCTTTTATAGCTCAGTGCTGTCGTTCGCGATGAGAATGTTTGCAAGGCGCGTATACACTGTAATACATCAAATACATCTATTATAAATATGGAGCGCGCGCTTATGCTTCGCTTTCAAGAGTGGCACGAGACAGCATTCAAAGATCTCCGACTGCTTCTCACACTTCCCTGCAACTGGAGCATATGTACCTGTAATGTTTAGCGGGAAACGTCGGCTGCGAACGCTAGGCACGAAGGGGGGCTTTCTGGAAGAAATGGGGCTTCCAGCGTGCGGCCCGATGTGGCGTAGGCGAGCGCCATCTGGAGGCATTGCAAGGAACTGGGCGCACCACTCCGCCGCCCCCGAGGTACTCACGAGCCGGCGCCTGCAAATGGCGGACTCCGTTGGCGGTCCATCAATGATGAAGCGCTGGGAAATGCGTTTGTTTGAGTTTTCGCGTAACTTAGTTATGTTTTCTCGAATTGTAAAATTGCCATCCGTCACTATCATGTCTGTCGGTTTGTGTGTATGTCGTACGTTACGATTTTTCGGCGTATTTCAGATTGAGGCATTGAATTCAGTCGCCTTCTTGCGCCAAATGGAGGACCTTGGTATGGCTGGTTTGAAAATCCTTTCGTCTAAACGACGTCCGACGCCGGGTTCCGACACCAGATTTTATGGGACACCGGGCCCTTAACGCTATGGCGTTAAGGTTGGCTCAAGCAGCTTGTTAGGAGTACGTATAGCTGGCGTGAACGTGGCACCTTATTTATCGACGACTGGTCATGAATTGGATCATTCCTATATCGCATACGCAACGCTTATGTTGTAGTTCGAACACGTTCCCAATTGCTCAAGTCGTCTACGTATCCATATTGCAACAGGCAGAAAATTGACAATTTGGGCACATACCAAGAGGATTGTGCTCTATGCTTGTCGATACCACAACCAGCAGATAGATACCCAGTGGTCAAAGTTGAATCGCGTCCAGTTTGATATTGTGATCGGTAGACTGACAATCATTGAAACTAGGCGAAATTGGTAAATAAAGGCTACATTTCATCACCGGATGTACACCGAGCGATCGTTTCAGCGTTTGACTTTGTTCTTAGCCAGTCATCACTGACATTAGCCGCTAAAAAAAACAGTGAATGGATTGCGGCATGGGACGCCGAAAGTGTATAGTCATTTTGTATAGAATTTTTTTTCACTGATATATAGGGTGGCATTAATCAACTTACAATGTTCCTACACCGGCTGGCAGTGGACTTTTTTTTTTCTAAGCATCTGAAGTACAAAAAGATTTCAACGAAAGGTTTTTTTCACGGCACCCACATACTCCCCATGTTTATATATTCCGACATTTGTCCGCAATATATAGACTTGTAAGCTATATATAGAATATCACCACTTGTTCTCGTTATCGTGTACATATAGCGTAGCTGCACGGTTAAAAGTAGGACACGTTTGGGGGTAAAAAAAAAAAAGAAGAGGCACCGGTAGCGATTTTTTGCCGCAACCTCCGCTACTGTTACGGCAACGCCGGTATTTTTTTGTGGGGTTTAATTTATGCGTGAATTGCCAGACATACCACTCAGGTCTACGACCGAATGAGTTATGTCAGCAACCACAGACCGTCATGCTTCTAGCCACTTTTAGCTGGTTTGAAGAATGACGCAGCGGAGTTAGCAGCGCCCCCCAAGTGCACATCCCACGAATTGGAGCTATGCTCCGGGCAGGGGAGACACTTGTACCCTTTATGCGGTGGGTGTCCGCCGGTGGTGGGATTCGAACCCACCACCTCCCGAAGCCGAGGCCGGCGCCCTAACCACTGCGCCACGACTTCGGTGACATTTCGAAGGTTAACATCGTGTTTTGTGAGCGGGAACACTTTCTCCTCCTTACCTACTCTGGAATCCAATTGTTCCCTCCTCGCCTGAGGCAAAGCTGCCCTTTTCATGGTGCGACGGCGCATGCGCCCAGGCCTAGCGGATGGGTCGCGAAACGTCTTTGAAGGGTCGTGCGCAACCCCGCGTGCCGGGAAGTCCCCTGTAAAAGAAAAAAAAAAGAAGTAAGCGCTCGGACGCACGCCGCTACAAACGCTCGTGTCATGTACTGCCTTGAAACTCCACTGGCAGCTCTTCAGCGTCAGCTCGGTGCCGAAAACATGTGTAGCTTAAGACTGCAAGTTAACGTTTAAACAGAAAGCGACTAGGTTTTCTTATGGACTGCGCCGTGAGGCTACGTTGTTGCCGCCCTTCATTGATGGCTGGCCAATACATTAACGTAAAGCACTTGTGTTACACTTGGGCAACGCTTTAAAACATCGCGTTGACGACGAAATCTTGTTGCAAGGTCAGCCCTCACATGCTGGTGGTGGCAGCACGCGCGTGTCTTCACGTACTCATTCAAGGCGCGGTAAGACTGAGTCGATACGAAACCGACAAGACGCTCACGAACACGATTGACCGAATGTTGAGTACAATGCGTCATTGAAAGCACAATATCATATCAGGCCGAACAGGACGCAACCGACGAGCGCGAGTTGCCGCACTGCGACGGGCATTCTTGTCAACAGCACCGAGAAAATCAGTGCGCCGGCCATCGTTCGACCGAAGCCTAAGCGATCGGCTAGCAAACTGACGACGCGAAATGGCGACAGCGCCTTGGCTTGTATATATAATTAATCGCCGTCAAAGTGTGGCAAAAGATGCCTAAAAGTTGAAATGCACAAGATTCAACCCTCCCACGCTTTCCGTGCACATGAAGTTTGAGTCAATGCTGATGCGAATGTTAAGCCTAATGATGTCGTGCTTGTGCACCCACTTTTGGTGGACTTGAGCTGAAAGGGAAGCAGTAATATCGAATCAAACAGCTTTTATAGCTCAGTGCTGTCGTTCGCGATGAGAATGTTTGCAAGGCGCGTATACACTGTAATACATCAAATACATCTATTATAAATATGGAGCGCGCGCTTATGCTTCGCTTTCAAGAGTGGCACGAGACAGCATTCAAAGATCTCCGACTGCTTCTCACACTTCCCTGCAACTGGAGCATATGTACCTGTAATGTTTAGCGGGAAACGCCGGCTGCGAACGCTAGGCACGAAGGGGGGCTTTCTGGAAGAAATGGGGCTTCCAGCGTGCGGCCCGATGTGGCGTAGGCGAGCGCCATCTGGAGGCATTGCAAGGAACTGGGCGCACCACTCCGCCGCCCCCGAGGTACTCACGAGCCGGCGCCTGCAAATGGCGGACTCCGTTGGCGGTCCATCAATGATGAAGCGCTGGGAAATGCGTTTGTTTGAGTTTTCGCGTAACTTAGTTATGTTTTCTCGAATTGTAAAATTGCCATCCGTCACTATCATGTCTGTCGGTTTGTGTGTATGTCGTACGTTACGATTTTTCGGCGTATTTCAGATTGAGGCATTGAATTCAGTCGCCTTCTTGCGCCAAATGGAGGACCTTGGTATGGCTGGTTTGAAAATCCTTTCGTCTAAACGACGTCCGACGCCGGGTTCCGACACCAGATTTTATGGGACACCGGGCCCTTAACGCTATGGCGTTAAGGTTGGCTCAAGCAGCTTGTTAGGAGTACGTATAGCTGGCGTGAACGTGGCACCTTATTTATCGACGACTGGTCATGAATTGGATCATTCCTATATCGCATACGCAACGCTTATGTTGTAGTTCGAACACGTTCCCAATTGCTCAAGTCGTCTACGTATCCATATTGCAACAGGCAGAAAATTGACAATTTGGGCACATACCAAGAGGATTGTGCTCTATGCTTGTCGATACCACAACCAGCAGATAGATACCCAGTGGTCAAAGTTGAATCGCGTCCAGTTTGATATTGTGATCGGTAGACTGACAATCATTGAAACTAGGCGAAATTGGTAAATAAAGGCTACATTTCATCACCGGATGTACACCGAGCGATCGTTTCAGCGTTTGACTTTGTTCTTAGCCAGTCATCACTGACATTAGCCGCTAAAAAAAACAGTGAATGGATTGCGGCATGGGACGCCGAAAGTGTATAGTCATTTTGTATAGAATTTTTTTTCACTGATATATAGGGTGGCATTAATCAACTTACAATGTTCCTACACCGGCTGGCAGTGGACTTTTTTTTTTCTAAGCATCTGAAGTACAAAAAGATTTCAACGAAAGGTTTTTTTCACGGCACCCACATACTCCCCATGTTTATATATTCCGACATTTGTCCGCAATATATAGACTTGTAAGCTATATATAGAATATCACCACTTGTTCTCGTTATCGTGTACATATAGCGTAGCTGCACGGTTAAAAGTAGGACACGTTTGGGGGTAAAAAAAAAAAAAGAAGAGGCACCGGTAGCGATTTTTTGCCGCAACCTCCGCTACTGTTACGGCAACGCCGGTATTTTTTTGTGGGGTTTAATTTATGCGTGAATTGCCAGACATACCACTCAGGTCTACGACCGAATGAGTTATGTCAGCAACCACAGACCGTCATGCTTCTAGCCACTTTTAGCTGGTTTGAAGAATGACGCAGCGGAGTTAGCAGCGCCCCCCAAGTGCACATCCCACGAATTGGAGCTATGCTCCGGGCAGGGGAGACACTTGTACCCTTTATGCGGTGGGTGTCCGCCGGTGGTGGGATTCGAACCCACCACCTCCCGAAGCCGAGGCCGGCGCCATAACCACTGCGCCACGACTTCGGTGACATTTCGAAGGTTAACATCGTGTTTTGTGAGCGGGAACACTTTCTCCTCCTTACCTACTCTGGAATCCAATTGTTCCCTCCTCGCCTGAGGCAAAGCTGCCCTTTTCATGGTGCGACGGCGCATGCGCCCAGGCCTAGCGGATTGGTCGCGAAACGTCTTTGAAGGGTCGTGCGCAACCCCGCGTGCCGGGAAGTCCCCTGTAAAAGAAAAAAAAAAGAAGTAAGCGCTCGGACGCACGCCGCTACAAACGCTCGTGTCATGTACTGCCTTGAAACTCCACTGGCAGCTCTTCAGCGTCAGCTCGGTGCCGAAAACATGTGTAGCTTAAGACTGCAAGTTAACGTTTAAACAGAAAGCGACTAGGTTTTCTTATGGACTGCGCCGTGAGGCTACGTTGTTGCCGCCCTTCATTGATGGCTGGCCAATACATTAACGTAAAGCACTTGTGTTACACTTGGGCAACGCTTTAAAACATCGCGTTGACGACGAAATCTTGTTGCAAGGTCAGCCCTCACATGCTGGTGGTGGCAGCACGCGCGTGTCTTCACGTACTCATTCAAGGCGCGGTAAGACTGAGTCGATACGAAACCGACAAGACGCTCACGAACACGATTGACCGAATGTTGAGTACAATGCGTCATTGAAAGCACAATATCATATCAGGCCGAACAGGACGCAACCGACGAGCGCGAGTTGCCGCACTGCGACGGGCATTCTTGTCAACAGCACCGAGAAAATCAGTGCGCCGGCCATCGTTCGACCGAAGCCTAAGCGATCGGCTAGCAAACTGACGACGCGAAATGGCGACAGCGCCTTGGCTTGTATATATAATTAATCGCCGTCAAAGTGTGGCAAAAGATGCCTAAAAGTTGAAATGCACAAGATTCAACCCTCCCACGCTTTCCGTGCACATGAAGTTTGAGTCAATGCTGATGCGAATGTTAAGCCTAATGATGTCGTGCTTGTGCACCCACTTTTGGTGGACTTGAGCTGAAAGGGAAGCAGTAATATCGAATCAAACAGCTTTTATAGCTCAGTGCTGTCGTTCGCGATGAGAATGTTTGCAAGGCGCGTATACACTGTAATACATCAAATACATCTATTATAAATATGGAGCGCGCGCTTATGCTTCGCTTTCAAGAGTGGCACGAGACAGCATTCAAAGATCTCCGACTGCTTCTCACACTTCCCTGCAACTGGAGCATATGTACCTGTAATGTTTAGCGGGAAACGTCGGCTGCGAACGCTAGGCACGAAGGGGGGCTTTCTGGAAGAAATGGGGCTTCCAGCGTGCGGCCCGATGTGGCGTAGGCGAGCGCCATCTGGAGGCATTGCAAGGAACTGGGCGCACCACTCCGCCGCCCCCGAGGTACTCACGAGCCGGCGCCTGCAAATGGCGGACTCCGTTGGCGGTCCATCAATGATGAAGCGCTGGGAAATGCGTTTGTTTGAGTTTTCGCGTAACTTAGTTATGTTTTCTCGAATTGTAAAATTGCCATCCGTCACTATCATGTCTGTCGGTTTGTGTGTATGTCGTACGTTACGATTTTTCGGCGTATTTCAGATTGAGGCATTGAATTCAGTCGCCTTCTTGCGCCAAATGGAGGACCTTGGTATGGCTGGTTTGAAAATCCTTTCGTCTAAACGACGTCCGACGCCGGGTTCCGACACCAGATTTTATGGGACACCGGGCCCTTAACGCTATGGCGTTAAGGTTGGCTCAAGCAGCTTGTTAGGAGTACGTATAGCTGGCGTGAACGTGGCACCTTATTTATCGACGACTGGTCATGAATTGGATCATTCCTATATCGCATACGCAACGCTTATGTTGTAGTTCGAACACGTTCCCAATTGCTCAAGTCGTCTACGTATCCATATTGCAACAGGCAGAAAATTGACAATTTGGGCACATACCAAGAGGATTGTGCTCTATGCTTGTCGATACCACAACCAGCAGATAGATACCCAGTGGTCAAAGTTGAATCGCGTCCAGTTTGATATTGTGATCGGTAGACTGACAATCATTGAAACTAGGCGAAATTGGTAAATAAAGGCTACATTTCATCACCGGATGTACACCGAGCGATCGTTTCAGCGTTTGACTTTGTTCTTAGCCAGTCATCACTGACATTAGCCGCTAAAAAAAACAGTGAATGGATTGCGGCATGGGACGCCGAAAGTGTATAGTCATTTTGTATAGAATTTTTTTTCACTGATATATAGGGTGGCATTAATCAACTTACAATGTTCCTACACCGGCTGGCAGTGGACTTTTTTTTTTCTAAGCATCTGAAGTACAAAAAGATTTCAACGAAAGGTTTTTTTCACGGCACCCACATACTCCCCATGTTTATATATTCCGACATTTGTCCGCAATATATAGACTTGTAAGCTATATATAGAATATCACCACTTGTTCTCGTTATCGTGTACATATAGCGTAGCTGCACGGTTAAAAGTAGGACACGTTTGGGGGTAAAAAAAAAAAAAGAAGAGGCACCGGTAGCGATTTTTTGCCGCAACCTCCGCTACTGTTACGGCAACGCCGGTATTTTTTTGTGGGGTTTAATTTATGCGTGAATTGCCAGACATACCACTCAGGTCTACGACCGAATGAGTTATGTCAGCAACCACAGACCGTCATGCTTCTAGCCACTTTTAGCTGGTTTGAAGAATGACGCAGCGGAGTTAGCAGCGCCCCCCAAGTGCACATCCCACGAATTGGAGCTATGCTCCGGGCAGGGGAGACACTTGTACCCTTTATGCGGTGGGTGTCCGCCGGTGGTGGGATTCGAACCCACCACCTCCCGAAGCCGAGGCCGGCGCCCTAACCACTGCGCCACGACTTCGGTGACATTTCGAAGGTTAACATCGTGTTTTGTGAGCGGGAACACTTTCTCCTCCTTACCTACTCTGGAATCCAATTGTTCCCTCCTCGCCTGAGGCAAAGCTGCCCTTTTCATGGTGCGACGGCGCATGCGCCCAGGCCTAGCGGATTGGTCGCGAAACGTCTTTGAAGGGTCGTGCGCAACCCCGCGTGCCGGGAAGTCCCCTGTAAAAGAAAAAAAAAAGAAGTAAGCGCTCGGACGCACGCCGCTACAAACGCTCGTGTCATGTACTGCCTTGAAACTCCACTGGCAGCTCTTCAGCGTCAGCTCGGTGCCGAAAACATGTGTAGCTTAAGACTGCAAGTTAACGTTTAAACAGAAAGCGACTAGGTTTTCTTATGGACTGCGCCGTGAGGCTACGTTGTTGCCGCCCTTCATTGATGGCTGGCCAATACATTAACGTAAAGCACTTGTGTTACACTTGGGCAACGCTTTAAAACATCGCGTTGACGACGAAATCTTGTTGCAAGGTCAGCCCTCACATGCTGGTGGTGGCAGCACGCGCGTGTCTTCACGTACTCATTCAAGGCGCGGTAAGACTGAGTCGATACGAAACCGACAAGACGCTCACGAACACGATTGACCGAATGTTGAGTACAATGCGTCATTGAAAGCACAATATCATATCAGGCCGAACAGGACGCAACCGACGAGCGCGAGTTGCCGCACTGCGACGGGCATTCTTGTCAACAGCACCGAGAAAATCAGTGCGCCGGCCATCGTTCGACCGAAGCCTAAGCGATCGGCTAGCAAACTGACGACGCGAAATGGCGACAGCGCCTTGGCTTGTATATATAATTAATCGCCGTCAAAGTGTGGCAAAAGATGCCTAAAAGTTGAAATGCACAAGATTCAACCCTCCCACGCTTTCCGTGCACATGAAGTTTGAGTCAATGCTGATGCGAATGTTAAGCCTAATGATGTCGTGCTTGTGCACCCACTTTTGGTGGACTTGAGCTGAAAGGGAAGCAGTAATATCGAATCAAACAGCTTTTATAGCTCAGTGCTGTCGTTCGCGATGAGAATGTTTGCAAGGCGCGTATACACTGTAATACATCAAATACATCTATTATAAATATGGAGCGCGCGCTTATGCTTCGCTTTCAAGAGTGGCACGAGACAGCATTCAAAGATCTCCGACTGCTTCTCACACTTCCCTGCAACTGGAGCATATGTACCTGTAATGTTTAGCGGGAAACGCCGGCTGCGAACGCTAGGCACGAAGGGGGGCTTTCTGGAAGAAATGGGGCTTCCAGCGTGCGGCCCGATGTGGCCTAGGCGAGCGCCATCTGGAGGCATTGCAAGGAACTGGGCGCACCACTCCGCCGCCCCCGAGGTACTCACGAGCCGGCGCCTGCAAATGGCGGACTCCGTTGGCGGTCCATCAATGATGAAGCGCTGGGAAATGCGTTTGTTTGAGTTTTCGCGTAACTTAGTTATGTTTTCTCGAATTGTAAAATTGCCATCCGTCACTATCATGTCTGGCGGTTTGTGTGTATGTCGTACGTTACGATTTTTCGGCGTATTTCAGATTGAGGCATTGAATTCAGTCGCCTTCTTGCGCCAAATGGAGGACCTTGGTATGGCTGGTTTGAAAATCCTTTCGTCTAAACGACGTCCGACGCCGGGTTCCGACACCAGATTTTATGGAACACCGGGCCCTTAACGCTATGGCGTTAAGGTTGGCTCAAGCAGCTTGTTAGGAGTACGTATAGCTGGCGTGAACGTGGCACCTTATTTATCGACGACTGGTCATGAATTGGATCATTCCTATATCGCATACGCAACGCTTATGTTGTAGTTCGAACACGTTCCCAATTGCTCAAGTCGTCTACGTATCCATATTGCAACAGGCAGAAAATTGACAATTTGGGCACATACCAAGAGGATTGTGCTCTATGCTTGTCGATACCACAACCAGCAGATAGATACCCAGTGGTCAAAGTTGAATCGCGTCCAGTTTGATATTGTGATCGGTAGACTGACAATCATTGAAACTAGGCGAAATTGGTAAATAAAGGCTACATTTCATCACCGGATGTACACCGAGCGATCGTTTCAGCGTTTGACTTTGTTCTTAGCCAGTCATCACTGACATTAGCCGCTAAAAAAAACAGTGAATGGATTGCGGCATGGGACGCCGAAAGTGTATAGTCATTTTGTATAGAATTTTTTTTCACTGATATATAGGGTGGCATTAATCAACTTACAATGTTCCTACACCGGCTGGCAGTGGACTTTTTTTTTTCTAAGCATCTGAAGTACAAAAAGATTTCAACGAAAGGTTTTTTTCACGGCACCCACATACTCCCCATGTTTATATATTCCGACATTTGTCCGCAATATATAGACTTGTAAGCTATATATAGAATATCACCACTTGTTCTCGTTATCGTGTACATATAGCGTAGCTGCACGGTTAAAAGTAGGACACGTTTGGGGGTAAAAAAAAAAAAAAGAAGAGGCACCGGTAGCGATTTTTTGCCGCAACCTCCGCTACTGTTACGGCAACGCCGGTATTTTTTTGTGGGGTTTAATTTATGCGTGAATTGCCAGACATACCACTCAGGTCTACGACCGAATGAGTTATGTCAGCAACCACAGACCGTCATGCTTCTAGCCACTTTTAGCTGGTTTGAAGAATGACGCAGCGGAGTTAGCAGCGCCCCCCAAGTGCACATCCCACGAATTGGAGCTATGCTCCGGGCAGGGGAGACACTTGTACCCTTTATGCGGTGGGTGTCCGCCGGTGGTGGGATTCGAACCCACCACCTCCCGAAGCCGAGGCCGGCGCCCTAACCACTGCGCCACGACTTCGGTGACATTTCGAAGGTTAACATCGTGTTTTGTGAGCGGGAACACTTTCTCCTCCTTACCTACTCTGGAATCCAATTGTTCCCTCCTCGCCTGAGGCAAAGCTGCCCTTTTCATGGTGCGACGGCGCATGCGCCCAGGCCTAGCGGATTGGTCGCGAAACGTCTTTGAAGGGTCGTGCGCAACCCCGCGTGCCGGGAAGTCCCCTGTAAAAGAAAAAAAAAAGAAGTAAGCGCTCGGACGCACGCCGCTACAAACGCTCGTGTCATGTACTGCCTTGAAACTCCACTGGCAGCTCTTCAGCGTCAGCTCGGTGCCGAAAACATGTGTAGCTTAAGACTGCAAGTTAACGTTTAAACAGAAAGCGACTAGGTTTTCTTATGGACTGCGCCGTGAGGCTACGTTGTTGCCGCCCTTCATTGATGGCTGGCCAATACATTAACGTAAAGCACTTGTGTTACACTTGGGCAACGCTTTAAAACATCGCGTTGACGACGAAATCTTGTTGCAAGGTCAGCCCTCACATGCTGGTGGTGGCAGCACGCGCGTGTCTTCACGTACTCATTCAAGGCGCGGTAAGACTGAGTCGATACGAAACCGACAAGACGCTCACGAACACGATTGACCGAATGTTGAGTACAATGCGTCATTGAAAGCACAATATCATATCAGGCCGAACAGGACGCAACCGACGAGCGCGAGTTGCCGCACTGCGACGGGCATTCTTGTCAACAGCACCGAGAAAATCAGTGCGCCGGCCATCGTTCGACCGAAGCCTAAGCGATCGGCTAGCAAACTGACGACGCGAAATGGCGACAGCGCCTTGGCTTGTATATATAATTAATCGCCGTCAAAGTGTGGCAAAAGATGCCTAAAAGTTGAAATGCACAAGATTCAACCCTCCCACGCTTTCCGTGCACATGAAGTTTGAGTCAATGCTGATGCGAATGTTAAGCCTAATGATGTCGTGCTTGTGCACCCACTTTTGGTGGACTTGAGCTGAAAGGGAAGCAGTAATATCGAATCAAACAGCTTTTATAGCTCAGTGCTGTCGTTCGCGATGAGAATGTTTGCAAGGCGCGTATACACTGTAATACATCAAATACATCTATTATAAATATGGAGCGCGCGCTTATGCTTCGCTTTCAAGAGTGGCACGAGACAGCATTCAAAGATCTCCGACTGCTTCTCACACTTCCCTGCAACTGGAGCATATGTACCTGTAATGTTTAGCGGGAAACGTCGGCTGCGAACGCTAGGCACGAAGGGGGGCTTTCTGGAAGAAATGGGGCTTCCAGCGTGCGGCCCGATGTGGCGTAGGCGAGCGCCATCTGGAGGCATTGCAAGGAACTGGGCGCACCACTCCGCCGCCCCCGAGGTACTCACGAGCCGGCGCCTGCAAATGGCGGACTCCGTTGGCGGTCCATCAATGATGAAGCGCTGGGAAATGCGTTTGTTTGAGTTTTCGCGTAACTTAGTTATGTTTTCTCGAATTGTAAAATTGCCATCCGTCACTATCATGTCTGTCGGTTTGTGTGTATGTCGTACGTTACGATTTTTCGGCGTATTTCAGATTGAGGCATTGAATTCAGTCGCCTTCTTGCGCCAAATGGAGGACCTTGGTATGGCTGGTTTGAAAATCCTTTCGTCTAAACGACGTCCGACGCCGGGTTCCGACACCAGATTTTATGGGACACCGGGCCCTTAACGCTATGGCGTTAAGGTTGGCTCAAGCAGCTTGTTAGGAGTACGTATAGCTGGCGTGAACGTGGCACCTTATTTATCGACGACTGGTCATGAATTGGATCATTCCTATATCGCATACGCAACGCTTATGTTGTAGTTCGAACACGTTCCCAATTGCTCAAGTCGTCTACGTATCCATATTGCAACAGGCAGAAAATTGACAATTTGGGCACATACCAAGAGGATTGTGCTCTATGCTTGTCGATACCACAACCAGCAGATAGATACCCAGTGGTCAAAGTTGAATCGCGTCCAGTTTGATATTGTGATCGGTAGACTGACAATCATTGAAACTAGGCGAAATTGGTAAATAAAGGCTACATTTCATCACCGGATGTACACCGAGCGATCGTTTCAGCGTTTGACTTTGTTCTTAGCCAGTCATCACTGACATTAGCCGCTAAAAAAAACAGTGAATGGATTGCGGCATGGGACGCCGAAAGTGTATAGTCATTTTGTATAGAATTTTTTTTCACTGATATATAGGGTGGCATTAATCAACTTACAATGTTCCTACACCGGCTGGCAGTGGACTTTTTTTTTCTAAGCATCTGAAGTACAAAAAGATTTCAACGAAAGGTTTTTTTCACGGCACCCACATACTCCCCATGTTTATATATTCCGACATTTGTCCGCAATATATAGACTTGTAAGCTATATATAGAATATCACCACTTGTTCTCGTTATCGTGTACATATAGCGTAGCTGCACGGTTAAAAGTAGGACACGTTTGGGGGTAAAAAAAAAAAAAGAAGAGGCACCGGTAGCGATTTTTTGCCGCAACCTCCGCTACTGTTACGGCAACGCCGGTATTTTTTTGTGGGGTTTAATTTATGCGTGAATTGCCAGACATACCACTCAGGTCTACGACCGAATGAGTTATGTCAGCAACCACAGACCGTCATGCTTCTAGCCACTTTTAGCTGGTTTGAAGAATGACGCAGCGGAGTTAGCAGCGCCCCCCAAGTGCACATCCCACGAATTGGAGCTATGCTCCGGGCAGGGGAGACACTTGTACCCTTTATGCGGTGGGTGTCCGCCGGTGGTGGGATTCGAACCCACCACCTCCCGAAGCCGAGGCCGGCGCCCTAACCACTGCGCCACGACTTCGGTGACATTTCGAAGGTTAACATCGTGTTTTGTGAGCGGGAACACTTTCTCCTCCTTACCTACTCTGGAATCCAATTGTTCCCTCCTCGCCTGAGGCAAAGCTGCCCTTTTCATGGTGCGACGGCGCATGCGCCCAGGCCTAGCGGATTGGTCGCGAAACGTCTTTGAAGGGTCGTGCGCAACCCCGCGTGCCGGGAAGTCCCCTGTAAAAGAAAAAAAAAAGAAGTAAGCGCTCGGACGCACGCCGCTACAAACGCTCGTGTCATGTACTGCCTTGAAACTCCACTGGCAGCTCTTCAGCGTCAGCTCGGTGCCGAAAACATGTGTAGCTTAAGACTGCAAGTTAACGTTTAAACAGAAAGCGACTAGGTTTTCTTATGGACTGCGCCGTGAGGCTACGTTGTTGCCGCCCTTCATTGATGGCTGGCCAATACATTAACGTAAAGCACTTGTGTTACACTTGGGCAACGCTTTAAAACATCGCGTTGACGACGAAATCTTGTTGCAAGGTCAGCCCTCACATGCTGGTGGTGGCAGCACGCGCGTGTCTTCACGTACTCATTCAAGGCGCGGTAAGACTGAGTCGATACGAAACCGACAAGACGCTCACGAACACGATTGACCGAATGTTGAGTACAATGCGTCATTGAAAGCACAATATCATATCAGGCCGAACAGGACGCAACCGACGAGCGCGAGTTGCCGCACTGCGACGGGCATTCTTGTCAACAGCACCGAGAAAATCAGTGCGCCGGCCATCGTTCGACCGAAGCCTAAGCGATCGGCTAGCAAACTGACGACGCGAAATGGCGACAGCGCCTTGGCTTGTATATATAATTAATCGCCGTCAAAGTGTGGCAAAAGATGCCTAAAAGTTGAAATGCACAAGATTCAACCCTCCCACGCTTTCCGTGCACATGAAGTTTGAGTCAATGCTGATGCGAATGTTAAGCCTAATGATGTCGTGCTTGTGCACCCACTTTTGGTGGACTTGAGCTGAAAGGGAAGCAGTAATATCGAATCAAACAGCTTTTATAGCTCAGTGCTGTCGTTCGCGATGAGAATGTTTGCAAGGCGCGTATACACTGTAATACATCAAATACATCTATTATAAATATGGAGCGCGCGCTTATGCTTCGCTTTCAAGAGTGGCACGAGACAGCATTCAAAGATCTCCGACTGCTTCTCACACTTCCCTGCAACTGGAGCATATGTACCTGTAATGTTTAGCGGGAAACGTCGGCTGCGAACGCTAGGCACGAAGGGGGGCTTTCTGGAAGAAATGGGGCTTCCAGCGTGCGGCCCGATGTGGCGTAGGCGAGCGCCATCTGGAGGCATTGCAAGGAACTGGGCGCACCACTCCGCCGCCCCCGAGGTACTCACGAGCCGGCGCCTGCAAATGGCGGACTCCGTTGGCGGTCCATCAATGATGAAGCGCTGGGAAATGCGTTTGTTTGAGTTTTCGCGTAACTTAGTTATGTTTTCTCGAATTGTAAAATTGCCATCCGTCACTATCATGTCTGTCGGTTTGTGTGTATGTCGTACGTTACGATTTTTCGGCGTATTTCAGATTGAGGCATTGAATTCAGTCGCCTTCTTGCGCCAAATGGAGGACCTTGGTATGGCTGGTTTGAAAATCCTTTCGTCTAAACGACGTCCGACGCCGGGTTCCGACACCAGATTTTATGGAACACCGGGCCCTTAACGCTATGGCGTTAAGGTTGGCTCAAGCAGCTTGTTAGGAGTACGTATAGCTGGCGTGAACGTGGCACCTTATTTATCGACGACTGGTCATGAATTGGATCATTCCTATATCGCATACGCAACGCTTATGTTGTAGTTCGAACACGTTCCCAATTGCTCAAGTCGTCTACGTATCCATATTGCAACAGGCAGAAAATTGACAATTTGGGCACATACCAAGAGGATTGTGCTCTATGCTTGTCGATACCACAACCAGCAGATAGATACCCAGTGGTCAAAGTTGAATCGCGTCCAGTTTGATATTGTGATCGGTAGACTGACAATCATTGAAACTAGGCGAAATTGGTAAATAAAGGCTACATTTCATCACCGGATGTACACCGAGCGATCGTTTCAGCGTTTGACTTTGTTCTTAGCCAGTCATCACTGACATTAGCCGCTAAAAAAAACAGTGAATGGATTGCGGCATGGGACGCCGAAAGTGTATAGTCATTTTGTATAGAATTTTCTTTCACTGATATATAGGGTGGCATTAATCAACTTACAATGTTCCTACACCGGCTGGCAGTGGACTTTTTTTTTTCTAAGCATCTGAAGTACAAAAAGATTTCAACGAAAGGTTTTTTTCACGGCACCCACATACTCCCCATGTTTATATATTCCGACATTTGTCCGCAATATATAGACTTGTAAGCTATATATAGAATATCACCACTTGTTCTCGTTATCGTGTACATATAGCGTAGCTGCACGGTTAAAAGTAGGACACGTTTGGGGGTAAAAAAAAAAAAAGAAGAGGCACCGGTAGCGATTTTTTGCCGCAACCTCCGCTACTGTTACGGCAACGCCGGTATTTTTTTGTGGGGTTTAATTTATGCGTGAATTGCCAGACATACCACTCAGGTCTACGACCGAATGAGTTATGTCAGCAACCACAGACCGTCATGCTTCTAGCCACTTTTAGCTGGTTTGAAGAATGACGCAGCGGAGTTAGCAGCGCCCCCCAAGTGCACATCCCACGAATTGGAGCTATGCTCCGGGCAGGGGAGACACTTGTACCCTTTATGCGGTGGGTGTCCGCCGGTGGTGGGATTCGAACCCACCACCTCCCGAAGCCGAGGCCGGCGCCCTAACCACTGCGCCACGACTTCGGTGACATTTGGAAGGTTAACATCGTGTTTTGTGAGCGGGAACACTTTCTCCTCCTTACCTACTCTGGAATCCAATTGTTCCCTCCTCGCCTGAGGCAAAGCTGCCCTTTTCATGGTGCGACGGCGCATGCGCCCAGGCCTAGCGGATTGGTCGCGAAACGTCTTTGAAGGGTCGTGCGCAACCCCGCGTGCCGGGAAGTCCCCTGTAAAAGAAAAAAAAAAGAAGTAAGCGCTCGGACACACGCCGCTACAAACGCTCGTGTCATGTACTGCCTTGAAACTCCACTGGCAGCTCTTCAGCGTCAGCTCGGTGCCGAAAACATGTGTAGCTTAAGACTGCAAGTTAACGTTTAAACAGAAAGCGACTAGGTTTTCTCATGGACTGCGCCGTGAGGCTACGTTGTTGCCGCCCTTCATTGATGGCTGGCCAATACATTAACGTAAAGCACTTGTGTTACACTTGGGCAACGCTTTAAAACATCGCGTTGACGACGAAATCTTGTTGCAAGGTCAGCCCTCACATGCTGGTGGTGGCAGCACGCGCGTGTCTTCACGTACTCATTCAAGGCGCGGTAAGACTGAGTCGATACGAAACCGACAAGACGCTCACGAACACGATTGACCGAATGTTGAGTACAATGCGTCATTGAAAGCACAATATCATATCAGGCCGAACAGGACGCAACCGACGAGCGCGAGTTGCCGCACTGCGACGGGCATTCTTGTCAACAGCACCGAGAAAATCAGTGCGCCGGCCATCGTTCGACCGAAGCCTAAGCGATCGGCTAGCAAACTGACGACGCGAAATGGCGACAGCGCCTTGGCTTGTATATATAATTAATCGCCGTCAAAGTGTGGCAAAAGATGCCTAAAAGTTGAAATGCACAAGATTCAACCCTCCCACGCTTTCCGTGCACATGAAGTTTGAGTCAATGCTGATGCGAATGTTAAGCCTAATGATGTCGTGCTTGTGCACCCACTTTTGGTGGACTTGAGCTGAAAGGGAAGCAGTAATATCGAATCAAACAGCTTTTATACCTCAGTGCTGTCGTTCGCGATGAGAATGTTTGCAAGGCGCGTATACACTGTAATACATCAAATACATCTATTATAAATATGGAGCGCGCGCTTATGCTTCGCTTTCAAGAGTGGCACGAGACAGCATTCAAAGATCTCCGACTGCTTCTCACACTTCCCTGCAACTGGAGCATATGTACCTGTAATGTTTAGCGGGAAACGTCGGCTGCGAACGCTAGGCACGAAGGGGGGCTTTCTGGAAGAAATGGGGCTTCCAGCGTGCGGCCCGATGTGGCGTAGGCGAGCGCCATCTGGAGGCATTGCAAGGAACTGGGCGCACCACTCCGCCGCCCCCGAGGTACTCACGAGCCGGCGCCTGCAAATGGCGGACTCCGTTGGCGGTCCATCAATGATGAAGCGCTGGGAAATGCGTTTGTTTGAGTTTTCGCGTAACTTAGTTATGTTTTCTCGAATTGTAAAATTGCCATCCGTCACTATCATGTCTGTCGGTTTGTGTGTATGTCGTACGTTACGATTTTTCGGCGTATTTCAGATTGAGGCATTGAATTCAGTCGCCTTCTTGCGCCAAATGGAGGACCTTGGTATGGCTGGTTTGAAAATCCTTTCGTCTAAACGACGTCCGACGCCGGGTTCCGACACCAGATTTTATGGGACACCGGGCCCTTAACGCTATGGCGTTAAGGTTGGCTCAAGCAGCTTGTTAGGAGTACGTATAGCTGGCGTGAACGTGGCACCTTATTTATCGACGACTGGTCATGAATTGGATCATTCCTATATCGCATACGCAACGCTTATGTTGTAGTTCGAACACGTTCCCAATTGCTCAAGTCGTCTACGTATCCATATTGCAACAGGCAGAAAATTGACAATTTGGGCACATACCAAGAGGATTGTGCTCTATGCTTGTCGATACCACAACCAGCAGATAGATACCCAGTGGTCAAAGTTGAATCGCGTCCAGTTTGATATTGTGATCGGTAGACTGACAATCATTGAAACTAGGCGAAATTGGTAAATAAAGGCTACATTTCATCACCGGATGTACACCGAGCGATCGTTTCAGCGTTTGACTTTGTTCTTAGCCAGTCATCACTGACATTAGCCGCTAAAAAAAACAGTGAATGGATTGCGGCATGGGACGCCGAAAGTGTATAGTCATTTTGTATAGAATTTTTTTTCACTGATATATAGGGTGGCATTAATCAACTTACAATGTTCCTACACCGGCTGGCAGTGGACTTTTTTTTTCTAAGCATCTGAAGTACAAAAAGATTTCAACGAAAGGTTTTTTTCACGGCACCCACATACTCCCCATGTTTATATATTCCGACATTTGTCCGCAATATATAGACTTGTAAGCTATATATAGAATATCACCACTTGTTCTCGTTATCGTGTACATATAGCGTAGCTGCACGGTTAAAAGTAGGACACGTTTGGGGGTAAAAAAAAAAAAAAGAAGAGGCACCGGTAGCGATTTTTTGCCGCAACCTCCGCTACTGTTACGGCAACGCCGGTATTTTTTTGTGGGGTTTAATTTATGCGTGAATTGCCAGACATACCACTCAGGTCTACGACCGAATGAGTTATGTCAGCAACCACAGACCGTCATGCTTCTAGCCACTTTTAGCTGGTTTGAAGAATGACGCAGCGGAGTTAGCAGCGCCCCCCAAGTGCACATCCCACGAATTGGAGCTATGCTCCGGGCAGGGGAGACACTTGTACCCTTTATGCGGTGGGTGTCCGCCGGTGGTGGGATTCGAACCCACCACCTCCCGAAGCCGAGGCCGGCGCCCTAACCACTGCGCCACGACTTCGGTGACATTTCGAAGGTTAACATCGTGTTTTGTGAGCGGGAACACTTTCTCCTCCTTACCTACTCTGGAATCCAATTGTTCCCTCCTCGCCTGAGGCAAAGCTGCCCTTTTCATGGTGCGACGGCGCATGCGCACAGGCCTAGCGGATTGGTCGCGAAACGTCTTTGAAGGGTCGTGCGCAACCCCGCGTGCCGGGAAGTCCCCTGTAAAAGAAAAAAAAAAAGAAGTAAGCGCTCGGACGCACGCCGCTACAAACGCTCGTGTCATGTACTGCCTTGAAACTCCACTGGCAGCTCTTCAGCGTCAGCTCGGTGCCGAAAACATGTGTAGCTTAAGACTGCAAGTTAACGTTTAAACAGAAAGCGACTAGGTTTTCTTATGGACTGCGCCGTGAGGCTACGTTGTTGCCGCCCTTCATTGATGGCTGGCCAATACATTAACGTAAAGCACTTGTGTTACACTTGGGCAACGCTTTAAAACATCGCGTTGACGACGAAATCTTGTTGCAAGGTCAGCCCTCACATGCTGGTGGTGGCAGCACGCGCGTGTCTTCACGTACTCATTCAAGGCGCGGTAAGACTGAGTCGATACGAAACCGACAAGACGCTCACGAACACGATTGACCGAATGTTGAGTACAATGCGTCATTGAAAGCACAATATCATATCAGGCCGAACAGGACGCAACCGACGAGCGCGAGTTGCCGCACTGCGACGGGCATTCTTGTCAACAGCACCGAGAAAATCAGTGCGCCGGCCATCGTTCGACCGAAGCCTAAGCGATCGGCTAGCAAACTGACGACGCGAAATGGCGACAGCGCCTTGGCTTGTATATATAATTAATCGCCGTCAAAGTGTGGCAAAAGATGCCTAAAAGTTGAAATGCACAAGATTCAACCCTCCCACGCTTTCCGTGCACATGAAGTTTGAGTCAATGCTGATGCGAATGTTAAGCCTAATGATGTCGTGCTTGTGCACCCACTTTTGGTGGACTTGAGCTGAAAGGGAAGCAGTAATATCGAATCAAACAGCTTTTATAGCTCAGTGCTGTCGTTCGCGATGAGAATGTTTGCAAGGCGCGTATACACTGTAATACATCAAATACATCTATTATAAATATGGAGCGCGCGCTTATGCTTCGCTTTCAAGAGTGGCACGAGACAGCATTCAAAGATCTCCGACTGCTTCTCACACTTCCCTGCAACTGGAGCATATGTACCTGTAATGTTTAGCGGGAAACGTCGGCTGCGAACGCTAGGCACGAAGGGGGGCTTTCTGGAAGAAATGGGGCTTCCAGCGTGCGGCCCGATGTGGCGTAGGCGAGCGCCATCTGGAGGCATTGCAAGGAACTGGGCGCACCACTCCGCCGCCCCCGAGGTACTCACGAGCCGGCGCCTGCAAATGGCGGACTCCGTTGGCGGTCCATCAATGATGAAGCGCTGGGAAATGCGTTTGTTTGAGTTTTCGCGTAACTTAGTTATGTTTTCTCGAATTGTAAAATTGCCATCCGTCACTATCATGTCTGTCGGTTTGTGTGTATGTCGTACGTTACGATTTTTCGGCGTATTTCAGATTGAGGCATTGAATTCAGTCGCCTTCTTGCGCCAAATGGAGGACCTTGGTATGGCTGGTTTGAAAATCCTTTCGTCTAAACGACGTCCGACGCCGGGTTCCGACACCAGATTTTATGGGACACCGGGCCCTTAACGCTATGGCGTTAAGGTTGGCTCAAGCAGCTTGTTAGGAGTACGTATAGCTGGCGTGAACGTGGCACCTTATTTATCGACGACTGGTCATGAATTGGATCATTCCTATATCGCATACGCAACGCTTATGTTGTAGTTCGAACACGTTCCCAATTGCTCAAGTCGTCTACGTATCCATATTGCAACAGGCAGAAAATTGACAATTTGGGCACATACCAAGAGGATTGTGCTCTATGCTTGTCGATACCACAACCAGCAGATAGATACCCAGTGGTCAAAGTTGAATCGCGTCCAGTTTGATATTGTGATCGGTAGACTGACAATCATTGAAACTAGGCGAAATTGGTAAATAAAGGCTACATTTCATCACCGGATGTACACCGAGCGATCGTTTCAGCGTTTGACTTTGTTCTTAGCCAGTCATCACTGACATTAGCCGCTAAAAAAAACAGTGAATGGATTGCGGCATGGGACGCCGAAAGTGTATAGTCATTTTGTATAGAATTTTTTTTCACTGATATATAGGGTGGCATTAATCAACTTACAATGTTCCTACACCGGCTGGCAGTGGACTTTTTTTTTTCTAAGCATCTGAAGTACAAAAAGATTTCAACGAAAGGTTTTTTTCACGGCACCCACATACTCCCCATGTTTATATATTCCGACATTTGTCCGCAATATATAGACTTGTAAGCTATATATAGAATATCACCACTTGTTCTCGTTATCGTGTACATATAGCGTAGCTGCACGGTTAAAAGTAGGACACGTTTGGGGGTAAAAAAAAAAAAGAAGAGGCACCGGTAGCGATTTTTTGCCGCAACCTCCGCTACTGTTACGGCAACGCCGGTATTTTTTTGTGGGGTTTAATTTATGCGTGAATTGCCAGACATACCACTCAGGTCTACGACCGAATGAGTTATGTCAGCAACCACAGACCGTCATGCTTCTAGCCACTTTTAGCTGGTTTGAAGAATGACGCAGCGGAGTTAGCAGCGCCCCCCAAGTGCACATCCCACGAATTGGAGCTATGCTCCGGGCAGGGGAGACACTTGTACCCTTTATGCGGTGGGTGTCCGCCGGTGGTGGGATTCGAACCCACCACCTCCCGAAGCCGAGGCCGGCGCCCTAACCACTGCGCCACGACTTCGGTGACATTTCGAAGGTTAACATCGTGTTTTGTGAGCGGGAACACTTTCTCCTCCTTACCTACTCTGGAATCCAATTGTTCCCTCCTCGCCTGAGGCAAAGCTGCCCTTTTCATGGTGCGACGGCGCATGCGCCCAGGCCTAGCGGATTGGTCGCGAAACGTCTTTGAAGGGTCGTGCGCAACCCCGCGTGCCGGGAAGTCCCCTGTAAAAGAAAAAAAAAAGAAGTAAGCGCTCGGACGCACGCCGCTACAAACGCTCGTGTCATGTACTGCCTTGAAACTCCACTGGCAGCTCTTCAGCGTCAGCTCGGTGCCGAAAACATGTGTAGCTTAAGACTGCAAGTTAACGTTTAAACAGAAAGCGACTAGGTTTTCTTATGGACTGCGCCGTGAGGCTACGTTGTTGCCGCCCTTCATTGATGGCTGGCCAATACATTAACGTAAAGCACTTGTGTTACACTTGGGCAACGCTTTAAAACATCGCGTTGACGACGAAATCTTGTTGCAAGGTCAGCCCTCACATGCTGGTGGTGGCAGCACGCGCGTGTCTTCACGTACTCATTCAAGGCGCGGTAAGACTGAGTCGATACGAAACCGACAAGACGCTCACGAACACGATTGACCGAATGTTGAGTACAATGCGTCATTGAAAGCACAATATCATATCAGGCCGAACAGGACGCAACCGACGAGCGCGAGTTGCCGCACTGCGACGGGCATTCTTGTCAACAGCACCGAGAAAATCAGTGCGCCGGCCATCGTTCGACCGAAGCCTAAGCGATCGGCTAGCAAACTGACGACGCGAAATGGCGACAGCGCCTTGGCTTGTATATATAATTAATCGCCGTCAAAGTGTGGCAAAAGATGCCTAAAAGTTGAAATGCACAAGATTCAACCCTCCCACGCTTTCCGTGCACATGAAGTTTGAGTCAATGCTGATGCGAATGTTAAGCCTAATGATGTCGTGCTTGTGCACCCACTTTTGGTGGACTTGAGCTGAAAGGGAAGCAGTAATATCGAATCAAACAGCTTTTATAGCTCAGTGCTGTCGTTCGCGATGAGAATGTTTGCAAGGCGCGTATACACTGTAATACATCAAATACATCTATTATAAATATGGAGCGCGCGCTTATGCTTCGCTTTCAAGAGTGGCACGAGACAGCATTCAAAGATCTCCGACTGCTTCTCACACTTCCCTGCAACTGGAGCATATGTACCTGTAATGTTTAGCGGGAAACGTCGGCTGCGAACGCTAGGCACGAAGGGGGGCTTTCTGGAAGAAATGGGGCTTCCAGCGTGCGGCCCGATGTGGCGTAGGCGAGCGCCATCTGGAGGCATTGCAAGGAACTGGGCGCACCACTCCGCCGCCCCCGAGGTACTCACGAGCCGGCGCCTGCAAATGGCGGACTCCGTTGGCGGTCCATCAATGATGAAGCGCTGGGAAATGCGTTTGTTTGAGTTTTCGCGTAACTTAGTTATGTTTTCTCGAATTGTAAAATTGCCATCCGTCACTATCATGTCTGTCGGTTTGTGTGTATGTCGTACGTTACGATTTTTCGGCGTATTTCAGATTGAGGCATTGAATTCAGTCGCCTTCTTGCGCCAAATGGAGGACCTTGGTATGGCTGGTTTGAAAATCCTTTCGTCTAAACGACGTCCGACGCCGGGTTCCGACACCAGATTTTATGGGACACCGGGCCCTTAACGCTATGGCGTTAAGGTTGGCTCAAGCAGCTTGTTAGGAGTACGTATAGCTGGCGTGAACGTGGCACCTTATTTATCGACGACTGGTCATGAATTGGATCATTCCTATATCGCATACGCAACGCTTATGTTGTAGTTCGAACACGTTCCCAATTGCTCAAGTCGTCTACGTATCCATATTGCAACAGGCAGAAAATTGACAATTTGGGCACATACCAAGAGGATTGTGCTCTATGCTTGTCGATACCACAACCAGCAGATAGATACCCAGTGGTCAAAGTTGAATCGCGTCCAGTTTGATATTGTGATCGGTAGACTGACAATCATTGAAACTAGGCGAAATTGGTAAATAAAGGCTACATTTCATCACCGGATGTACACCGAGCGATCGTTTCAGCGTTTGACTTTGTTCTTAGCCAGTCATCACTGACATTAGCCGCTAAAAAAAACAGTGAATGGATTGCGGCATGGGACGCCGAAAGTGTATAGTCATTTTGTATAGAATTTTTTTTCACTGATATATAGGGTGGCATTAATCAACTTACAATGTTCCTACACCGGCTGGCAGTGGACTTTTTTTTTTCTAAGCATCTGAAGTACAAAAAGATTTCAACGAAAGGTTTTTTTCACGGCACCCACATACTCCCCATGTTTATATATTCCGACATTTGTCCGCAATATATAGACTTGTAAGCTATATATAGAATATCACCACTTGTTCTCGTTATCGTGTACATATAGCGTAGCTGCACGGTTAAAAGTAGGACACGTTTGGGGGTAAAAAAAAAAAAAAGAAGAGGCACCGGTAGCGATTTTTTGCCGCAACCTCCGCTACTGTTACGGCAACGCCGGTATTTTTTTGTGGGGTTTAATTTATGCGTGAATTGCCAGACATACCACTCAGGTCTACGACCGAATGAGTTATGTCAGCAACCACAGACCGTCATGCTTCTAGCCACTTTTAGCTGGTTTGAAGAATGACGCAGCGGAGTTAGCAGCGCCCCCCAAGTGCACATCCCACGAATTGGAGCTATGCTCCGGGCAGGGGAGACACTTGTACCCTTTATGCGGTGGGTGTCCGCCGGTGGTGGGATGCGAACCCACCACCTCCCGAAGCCGAGGCCGGCGCCCTAACCACTGCGCCACGACTTCGGTGACATTTCGAAGGTTAACATCGTGTTTTGTGAGCGGGAACACTTTCTCCTCCTTACCTACTCTGGAATCCAATTGTTCCCTCCTCGCCTGAGGCAAAGCTGCCCTTTTCATGGTGCGACGGCGCATGCGCCCAGGCCTAGCGGATTGGTCGCGAAACGTCTTTGAAGGGTCGTGCGCAACCCCGCGTGCCGGGAAGTCCCCTGTAAAAGAAAAAAAAAAGAAGTAAGCGCTCGGACGCACGCCGCTACAAACGCTCGTGTCATGTACTGCCTTGAAACTCCACTGGCAGCTCTTCAGCGTCAGCTCGGTGCCGAAAACATGTGTAGCTTAAGACTGCAAGTTAACGTTTAAACAGAAAGCGACTAGGTTTTCTTATGGACTTCGCCGTGAGGCTACGTTGTTGCCGCCCTTCATTGATGGCTGGCCAATACATTAACGTAAAGCACTTGTGTTACACTTGGGCAACGCTTTAAAACATCGCGTTGACGACGAAATCTTGTTGCAAGGTCAGCCCTCACATGCTGGTGGTGGCAGCACGCGCGTGTCTTCACGTACTCATTCAAGGCGCGGTAAGACTGAGTCGATACGAAACCGACAAGACGCTCACGAACACGATTGACCGAATGTTGAGTACAATGCGTCATTGAAAGCACAATATCATATCAGGCCGAACAGGACGCAACCGACGAGCGCGAGTTGCCGCACTGCGACGGGCATTCTTGTCAACAGCACCGAGAAAATCAGTGCGCCGGCCATCGTTCGACCGAAGCCTAAGCGATCGGCTAGCAAACTGACGACGCGAAATGGCGACAGCGCCTTGGCTTGTATATATAATTAATCGCCGTCAAAGTGTGGCAAAAGATGCCTAAAAGTTGAAATGCACAAGATTCAACCCTCCCACGCTTTCCGTGCACATGAAGTTTGAGTCAATGCTGATGCGAATGTTAAGCCTAATGATGTCGTGCTTGTGCACCCACTTTTGGTGGACTTGAGCTGAAAGGGAAGCAGTAATATCGAATCAAACAGCTTTTATAGCTCAGTGCTGTCGTTCGCGATGAGAATGTTTGCAAGGCGCGTATACACTGTAATACATCAAATACATCTATTATAAATATGGAGCGCGCGCTTATGCTTCGCTTTCAAGAGTGGCACGAGACAGCATTCAAAGATCTCCGACTGCTTCTCACACTTCCCTGCAACTGGAGCATATGTACCTGTAATGTTTAGCGGGAAACGTCGGCTGCGAACGCTAGGCACGAAGGGGGGCTTTCTGGAAGAAATGGGGCTTCCAGCGTGCGGCCCGATGTGGCGTAGGCGAGCGCCATCTGGAGGCATTGCAAGGAACTGGGCGCACCACTCCGCCGCCCCCGAGGTACTCACGAGCCGGCGCCTGCAAATGGCGGACTCCGTTGGCGGTCCATCAATGATGAAGCGCTGGGAAATGCGTTTGTTTGAGTTTTCGCGTAACTTAGTTATGTTTTCTCGAATTGTAAAATTGCCATCCGTCACTATCATGTCTGTCGGTTTGTGTGTATGTCGTACGTTACGATTTTTCGGCGTATTTCAGATTGAGGCATTGAATTCAGTCGCCTTCTTGCGCCAAATGGAGGACCTTGGTATGGCTGGTTTGAAAATCCTTTCGTCTAAACGACGTCCGACGCCGGGTTCCGACACCAGATTTTATGGGACACCGGGCCCTTAACGCTATGGCGTTAAGGTTGGCTCAAGCAGCTTGTTAGGAGTACGTATAGCTGGCGTGAACGTGGCACCTTATTTATCGACGACTGGTCATGCATTGGATCATTCCTATATCGCATACGCAACGCTTATGTTGTAGTTCGAACACGTTCCCAATTGCTCAAGTCGTCTACGTATCCATATTGCAACAGGCAGAAAATTGACAATTTGGGCACATACCAAGAGGATTGTGCTCTATGCTTGTCGATACCACAACCAGCAGATAGATACCCAGTGGTCAAAGTTGAATCGCGTCCAGTTTGATATTGTGATCGGTAGACTGACAATCATTGAAACTAGGCGAAATTGATAATAAAGGCTACATTTCATCACCGGATGTACACCGAGCGATCGTTTCAGCGTTTGACTTTGTTCTTAGCCAGTCATCACTGACATTAGCCGCTAAAAAAAACAGTGAATGGATTGCGGCATGGGACGCCGAAAGTGTATAGTCATTTTGTATAGAATTTTTTTTCACTGATATATAGGGTGGCATTAATCAACTTACAATGTTCCTACACCGGCTGGCAGTGGACTTTTTTTTTTCTAAGCATCTGAAGTACAAAAAGATTTCAACGAAAGGTTTTTTTCACGGCACCCACATACTCCCCATGTTTATATATTCCGACATTTGTCCGCAATATATAGACTTGTAAGCTATATATAGAATATCACCACTTGTTCTCGTTATCGTGTACATATAGCGTAGCTGCACGGTTAAAAGTAGGACACGTTTGGGGGTAAAAAAAAAAAAAGAAGAGGCACCGGTAGCGATTTTTTGCCGCAACCTCCGCTACTGTTACGGCAACGCCGGTATTTTTTTGTGGGGTTTAATTTATGCGTGAATTGCCAGACATACCACTCAGGTCTACGACCGAATGAGTTATGTCAGCAACCACAGACCGTCATGCTTCTAGCCACTTTTAGCTGGTTTGAAGAATGACGCAGCGGAGTTAGCAGCGCCCCCCAAGTGCACATCCCACGAATTGGAGCTATGCTCCGGGCAGGGGAGACACTTGTACCCTTTATGCGGTGGGTGTCCGCCGGTGGTGGGATTCGAACCCACCACCTCCCGAAGCCGAGGCCGGCGCCCTAACCACTGCGCCACGACTTCGGTGACATTTCGAAGGTTAACATCGTGTTTTGTGAGCGGGAACACTTTCTCCTCCTTACCTACTCTGGAATCCAATTGTTCCCTCCTCGCCTGAGGCAAAGCTGCCCTTTTCATGGTGCGACGGCGCATGCGCCCAGGCCTAGCGGATTGGTCGCGAAACGTCTTTGAAGGGTCGTGCGCAACCCCGCGTGCCGGGAAGTCCCCTGTAAAAGAAAAAAAAAAGAAGTAAGCGCTCGGACGCACGCCGCTACAAACGCTCGTGTCATGTACTGCCTTGAAACTCCACTGGCAGCTCTTCAGCGTCAGCTCGGTGCCGAAAACATGTGTAGCTTAAGACTGCAAGTTAACGTTTAAACAGAAAGCGACTAGGTTTTCTTATGGACTGCGCCGTGAGGCTACGTTGTTGCCGCCCTTCATTGATGGCTGGCCAATACATTAACGTAAAGCACTTGTGTTACACTTGGGCAACGCTTTAAAACATCGCGTTGACGACGAAATCTTGTTGCAAGGTCAGCCCTCACATGCTGGTGGTGGCAGCACGCGCGTGTCTTCACGTACTCATTCAAGGCGCGGTAAGACTGAGTCGATACGAAACCGACAAGACGCTCACGAACACGATTGACCGAATGTTGAGTACAATGCGTCATTGAAAGCACAATATCATATCAGGCCGAACAGGACGCAACCGACGAGCGCGAGTTGCCGCACTGCGACGGGCATTCTTGTCAACAGCACCGAGAAAATCAGTGCGCCGGCCATCGTTCGACCGAAGCCTAAGCGATCGGCTAGCAAACTGACGACGCGAAATGGCGACAGCGCCTTGGCTTGTATATATAATTAATCGCCGTCAAAGTGTGGCAAAAGATGCCTAAAAGTTGAAATGCACAAGATTCAACCCTCCCACGCTTTCCGTGCACATGAAGTTTGAGTCAATGCTGATGCGAATGTTAAGCCTAATGATGTCGTGCTTGTGCACCCACTTTTGGTGGACTTGAGCTGAAAGGGAAGCAGTAATATCGAATCAAACAGCTTTTATAGCTCAGTGCTGTCGTTCGCGATGAGAATGTTTGCAAGGCGCGTATACACTGTAATACATCAAATACATCTATTATAAATATGGAGCGCGCGCTTATGCTTCGCTTTCAAGAGTGGCACGAGACAGCATTCAAAGATCTCCGACTGCTTCTCACACTTCCCTGCAACTGGAGCATATGTACCTGTAATGTTTAGCGGGAAACGTCGGCTGCGAACGCTAGGCACGAAGGGGGGCTTTCTGGAAGAAATGGGGCTTCCAGCGTGCGGCCCGATGTGGCGTAGGCGAGCGCCATCTGGAGGCATTGCAAGGAACTGGGCGCACCACTCCGCCGCCCCCGAGGTACTCACGAGCCGGCGCCTGCAAATGGCGGACTCCGTTGGCGGTCCATCAATGATGAAGCGCTGGGAAATGCGTTTGTTTGAGTTTTCGCGTAACTTAGTTATGTTTTCTCGAATTGTAAAATTGCCATCCGTCACTATCATGTCTGTCGGTTTGTGTGTATGTCGTACGTTACGATTTTTCGGCGTATTTCAGATTGAGGCATTGAATTCAGTCGCCTTCTTGCGCCAAATGGAGGACCTTGGTATGGCTGGTTTGAAAATCCTTTCGTCTAAACGACGTCCGACGCCGGGTTCCGACACCAGATTTTATGGGACACCGGGCCCTTAACGCTATGGCGTTAAGGTTGGCTCAAGCAGCTTGTTAGGAGTACGTATAGCTGGCGTGAACGTGGCACCTTATTTATCGACGACTGGTCATGAATTGGATCATTCCTATATCGCATACGCAACGCTTATGTTGTAGTTCGAACACGTTCCCAATTGCTCAAGTCGTCTACGTATCCATATTGCAACAGGCAGAAAATTGACAATTTGGGCACATACCAAGAGGATTGTGCTCTATGCTTGTCGATACCACAACCAGCAGATAGATACCCAGTGGTCAAAGTTGAATCGCGTCCAGTTTGATATTGTGATCGGTAGACTGACAATCATTGAAACTAGGCGAAATTGGTAAATAAAGGCTACATTTCATCACCGGATGTACACCGAGCGATCGTTTCAGCGTTTGACTTTGTTCTTAGCCAGTCATCACTGACATTAGCCGCTAAAAAAAACAGTGAATGGATTGCGGCATGGGACGCCGAAAGTGTATAGTCATTTTGTATAGAATTTTTTTTCACTGATATATAGGGTGGCATTAATCAACTTACAATGTTCCTACACCGGCTGGCAGTGGACTTTTTTTTTTCTAAGCATCTGAAGTACAAAAAGATTTCAACGAAAGGTTTTTTTCACGGCACGCACATACTCCCCATGTTTATATATTCCGACATTTGTCCGCAATATATAGACTTGTAAGCTATATATAGAATATCACCACTTGTTCTCGTTATCGTGTACATATAGCGTAGCTGCACGGTTAAAAGTAGGACACGTTTGGGGGTAAAAAAAAAAAAAGAAGAGGCACCGGTAGCGATTTTTTGCCGCAACCTCCGCTACTGTTACGGCAACGCCGGTATTTTTTTGTGGGGTTTAATTTATGCGTGAATTGCCAGACATACCACTCAGGTCTACGACCGAATGAGTTATGTCAGCAACCACAGACCGTCATGCTTCTAGCCACTTTTAGCTGGTTTGAAGAATGACGCAGCGGAGTTAGCAGCGCCCCCCAAGTGCACATCCCACGAATTGGAGCTATGCTCCGGGCAGGGGAGACACTTGTACCCTTTATGCGGTGGGTGTCCGCCGGTGGTGGGATTCGAACCCACCACCTCCCGAAGCCGAGGCCGGCGCCCTAACCACTGCGCCACGACTTCGGTGACATTTCGAAGGTTAACATCGTGTTTTGTGAGCGGGAACACTTTCTCCTCCTTACCTACTCTGGAATCCAATTGTTCCCTCCTCGCCTGAGGCAAAGCTGCCCTTTTCATGGTGCGACGGCGCATGCGCCCAGGCCTAGCGGATTGGTCGCGAAACGTCTTTGAAGGGTCGTGCGCAACCCCGCGTGCCGGGAAGTCCCCTGTAAAAGAAAAAAAAAAGAAGTAAGCGCTCGGACGCACGCCGCTACAAACGCTCGTGTCATGTACTGCCTTGAAACTCCACTGGCAGCTCTTCAGCGTCAGCTCGGTGCCGAAAACATGTGTAGCTTAAGACTGCAAGTTAACGTTTAAACAGAAAGCGACTAGGTTTTCTTATGGACTGCGCCGTGAGGCTACGTTGTTGCCGCCCTTCATTGATGGCTGGCCAATACATTAACGTAAAGCACTTGTGTTACACTTGGGCAACGCTTTAAAACATCGCGTTGACGACGAAATCTTGTTGCAAGGTCAGCCCTCACATGCTGGTGGTGGCAGCACGCGCGTGTCTTCACGTACTCATTCAAGGCGCGGTAAGACTGAGTCGATACGAAACCGACAAGACGCTCACGAACACGATTGACCGAATGTTGAGTACAATGCGTCATTGAAAGCACAATATCATATCAGGCCGAACAGGACGCAACCGACGAGCGCGAGTTGCCGCACTGCGACGGGCATTCTTGTCAACAGCACCGAGAAAATCAGTGCGCCGGCCATCGTTCGACCGAAGCCTAAGCGATCGGCTAGCAAACTGACGACGCGAAATGGCGACAGCGCCTTGGCTTGTATATATAATTAATCGCCGTCAAAGTGTGGCAAAAGATGCCTAAAAGTTGAAATGCACAAGATTCAACCCTCCCACGCTTTCCGTGCACATGAAGTTTGAGTCAATGCTGATGCGAATGTTAAGCCTAATGATGTCGTGCTTGTGCACCCACTTTTGGTGGACTTGAGCTGAAAGGGAAGCAGTAATATCGAATCAAACAGCTTTTATAGCTCAGTGCTGTCGTTCGCGATGAGAATGTTTGCAAGGCGCGTATACACTGTAATACATCAAATACATCTATTATAAATATGGAGCGCGCGCTTATGCTTCGCTTTCAAGAGTGGCACGAGACAGCATTCAAAGATCTCCGACTGCTTCTCACACTTCCCTGCAACTGGAGCATATGTACCTGTAATGTTTAGCGGGAAACGTCGGCTGCGAACGCTAGGCACGAAGGGGGGCTTTCTGGAAGAAATGGGGCTTCCAGCGTGCGGCCCGATGTGGCGTAGGCGAGCGCCATCTGGAGGCATTGCAAGGAACTGGGCGCACCACTCCGCCGCCCCCGAGGTACTCACGAGCCGGCGCCTGCAAATGGCGGACTCCGTTGGCGGTCCATCAATGATGAAGCGCTGGGAAATGCGTTTGTTTGAGTTTTCGCGTAACTTAGTTATGTTTTCTCGAATTGTAAAATTGCCATCCGTCACTATCATGTCTGTCGGTTTGTGTGTATGTCGTACGTTACGATTTTTCGGCGTATTTCAGATTGAGGCATTGAATTCAGTCGCCTTCTTGCGCCAAATGGAGGACCTTGGTATGGCTGGTTTGAAAATCCTTTCGTCTAAACGACGTCCGACGCCGGGTTCCGACACCAGATTTTATGGGACACCGGGCCCTTAACGCTATGGCGTTAAGGTTGGCTCAAGCAGCTTGTTAGGAGTACGTATAGCTGGCGTGAACGTGGCACCTTATTTATCGACGACTGGTCATGAATTGGATCATTCCTATATCGCATACGCAACGCTTATGTTGTAGTTCGAACACGTTCCCAATTGCTCAAGTCGTCTACGTATCCATATTGCAACAGGCAGAAAATTGACAATTTGGGCACATACCAAGAGGATTGTGCTCTATGCTTGTCGATACCACAACCAGCAGATAGATACCCAGTGGTCAAAGTTGAATCGCGTCCAGTTTGATATTGTGATCGGTAGACTGACAATCATTGAAACTAGGCGAAATTGGTAAATAAAGGCTACATTTCATCACCGGATGTACACCGAGCGATCGTTTCAGCGTTTGACTTTGTTCTTAGCCAGTCATCACTGACATTAGCCGCTAAAAAAAACAGTGAATGGATTGCGGCATGGGACGCCGAAAGTGTATAGTCATTTTGTATAGAATTTTTTTTCACTGATATATAGGGTGGCATTAATCAACTTACAATGTTCCTACACCGGCTGGCAGTGGACTTTTTTTTTTCTAAGCATCTGAAGTACAAAAAGATTTCAACGAAAGGTTTTTTTCACGGCACGCACATACTCCCCATGTTTATATATTCCGACATTTGTCCGCAATATATAGACTTGTAAGCTATATATAGAATATCACCACTTGTTCTCGTTATCGTGTACATATAGCGTAGCTGCACGGTTAAAAGTAGGACACGTTTGGGGGTAAAAAAAAAAAAAGAAGAGGCACCGGTAGCGATTTTTTGCCGCAACCTCCGCTACTGTTACGGCAACGCCGGTATTTTTTTGTGGGGTTTAATTTATGCGTGAATTGCCAGACATACCACTCAGGTCTACGACCGAATGAGTTATGTCAGCAACCACAGACCGTCATGCTTCTAGCCACTTTTAGCTGGTTTGAAGAATGACGCAGCGGAGTTAGCAGCGCCCCCCAAGTGCACATCCCACGAATTGGAGCTATGCTCCGGGCAGGGGAGACACTTGTACCCTTTATGCGGTGGGTGTCCGCCGGTGGTGGGATTCGAACCCACCACCTCCCGAAGCCGAGGCCGGCGCCCTAACCACTGCGCCACGACTTCGGTGACATTTCGAAGGTTAACATCGTGTTTTGTGAGCGGGAACACTTTCTCCTCCTTACCTACTCTGGAATCCAATTGTTCCCTCCTCGCCTGAGGCAAAGCTGCCCTTTTCATGGTGCGACGGCGCATGCGCCCAGGCCTAGCGGATTGGTCGCGAAACGTCTTTGAAGGGTCGTGCGCAACCCCGCGTGCCGGGAAGTCCCCTGTAAAAGAAAAAAAAAAGAAGTAAGCGCTCGGACGCACGCCGCTACAAACGCTCGTGTCATGTACTGCCTTGAAACTCCACTGGCAGCTCTTCAGCGTCAGCTCGGTGCCGAAAACATGTGTAGCTTAAGACTGCAAGTTAACGTTTAAACAGAAAGCGACTAGGTTTTCTTATGGACTGCGCCGTGAGGCTACGTTGTTGCCGCCCTTCATTGATGGCTGGCCAATACATTAACGTAAAGCACTTGTGTTACACTTGGGCAACGCTTTAAAACATCGCGTTGACGACGAAATCTTGTTGCAAGGTCAGCCCTCACATGCTGGTGGTGGCAGCACGCGCGTGTCTTCACGTACTCATTCAAGGCGCGGTAAGACTGAGTCGATACGAAACCGACAAGACGCTCACGAACACGATTGACCGAATGTTGAGTACAATGCGTCATTGAAAGCACAATATCATATCAGGCCGAACAGGACGCAACCGACGAGCGCGAGTTGCCGCACTGCGACGGGCATTCTTGTCAACAGCACCGAGAAAATCAGTGCGCCGGCCATCGTTCGACCGAAGCCTAAGCGATCGGCTAGCAAACTGACGACGCGAAATGGCGACAGCGCCTTGGCTTGTATATATAATTAATCGCCGTCAAAGTGTGGCAAAAGATGCCTAAAAGTTGAAATGCACAAGATTCAACCCTCCCACGCTTTCCGTGCACATGAAGTTTGAGTCAATGCTGATGCGAATGTTAAGCCTAATGATGTCGTGCTTGTGCACCCACTTTTGGTGGACTTGAGCTGAAAGGGAAGCAGTAATATCGAATCAAACAGCTTTTATAGCTCAGTGCTGTCGTTCGCGATGAGAATGTTTGCAAGGCGCGTATACACTGTAATACATCAAATACATCTATTATAAATATGGAGCGCGCGCTTATGCTTCGCTTTCAAGAGTGGCACGAGACAGCATTCAAAGATCTCCGACTGCTTCTCACACTTCCCTGCAACTGGAGCATATGTACCTGTAATGTTTAGCGGGAAACGTCGGCTGCGAACGCTAGGCACGAAGGGGGGCTTTCTGGAAGAAATGGGGCTTCCAGCGTGCGGCCCGATGTGGCGTAGGCGAGCGCCATCTGGAGGCATTGCAAGGAACTGGGCGCACCACTCCGCCGCCCCCGAGGTACTCACGAGCCGGCGCCTGCAAATGGCGGACTCCGTTGGCGGTCCATCAATGATGAAGCGCTGGGAAATGCGTTTGTTTGAGTTTTAGCGTAACTTAGTTGTGTTTTCTCGAATTGTAAAATTGCCATCCGTCACTATCATGTCTGTCGGTTTGTGTGTATGTCGTACGTTACGATTTTTCGGCGTATTTCAGATTGAGGCATTGAATTCAGTCGCCTTCTTGCGCCAAATGGAGGACCTTGGTATGGCTGGTTTGAAAATCCTTTCGTCTAAACGACGTCCGACGCCGGGTTCCGACACCAGATTTTATGGGACACCGGGCCCTTAACGCTATGGCGTTAAGGTTGGCTCAAGCAGCTTGTTAGGAGTACGTATAGCTGGCGTGAACGTGGCACCTTATTTATCGACGACTGGTCATGAATTGGATCATTCCTATATCGCATACGCAACGCTTATGTTGTAGTTCGAACACGTTCCCAATTGCTCAAGTCGTCTACGTATCCATGTTGCAACAGGCAGAAAATTGACAATTTGGGCACATACCAAGAGGATTGTGCTCTATGCTTGTCGATACCACAACCAGCAGATAGATACCCAGTGGTCAAAGTTGAATCGCGTCCAGTTTGATATTGTGATCGGTAGACTGACAATCATTGAAACTAGGCGAAATTGGTAAATAAAGGCTACATTTCATCACCGGATGTACACCGAGCGATCGTTTCAGCGTTTGACTTTGTTCTTAGCCAGTCATCACTGACATTAGCCGCTAAAAAAACAGTGAATGGATTGCGGCATGGGACGCCGAAAGTGTATAGTCATTTTGTATAGAATTTTTTTTCACTGATATATAGGGTGGCATTAATCAACTTACAATGTTCCTACACCGGCTGGCAGTGGACTTTTTTTTTTCTAAGCATCTGAAGTACAAAAAGATTTCAACGAAAGGTTTTTTTCACGGCACCCACATACTCCCCATGTTTATATATTCCGACATTTGTCCGCAATATATAGACTTGTAAGCTATATATAGAATATCACCACTTGTTCTCGTTATCGTGTACATATAGCGTAGCTGCACGGTTAAAAGTAGGACACGTTTGGGGGTAAAAAAAAAAAAAAAGAAGAGGCACCGGTAGCGATTTTTTGCCGCAACCTCCGCTACTGTTACGGCAACGCCGGTATTTTTTTGTGGGGTTTAATTTATGCGTGAATTGCCAGACATACCACTCAGGTCTACGACCGAATGAGTTATGTCAGCAACCACAGACCGTCATGCTTCTAGCCACTTTTAGCTGGTTTGAAGAATGACGCAGCGGAGTTAGCAGCGCCCCCCAAGTGCACATCCCACGAATTGGAGCTATGCTCCGGGCAGGGGAGACACTTGTACCCTTTATGCGGTGGGTGTCCGCCGGTGGTGGGATTCGAACCCACCACCTCCCGAAGCCGAGGCCGGCGCCCTAACCACTGCGCCACGACTTCGGTGACATTTCGAAGGTTAACATCGTGTTTTGTGAGCGGGAACACTTTCTCCTCCTTACCTACTCTGGAATCCAATTGTTCCCTCCTCGCCTGAGGCAAAGCTGCCCTTTTCATGGTGCGACGGCGCATGCGCCCAGGCCTAGCGGATTGGTCGCGAAACGTCTTTGAAGGGTCGTGCGCAACCCCGCGTGCCGGGAAGTCCCCTGTAAAAGAAAAAAAAAAGAAGTAAGCGCTCGGACGCACGCCGCTACAAACGCTCGTGTCATGTACTGCCTTGAAACTCCACTGGCAGCTCTTCAGCGTCAGCTCGGTGCCGAAAACATGTGTAGCTTAAGACTGCAAGTTAACGTTTAAACAGAAAGCGACTAGGTTTTCTTATGGACTGCGCCGTGAGGCTACGTTGTTGCCGCCCTTCATTGATGGCTGGCCAATACATTAACGTAAAGCACTTGTGTTACACTTGGGCAACGCTTTAAAACATCGCGTTGACGACGAAATCTTGTTGCAAGGTCAGCCCTCACATGCTGGTGGTGGCAGCACGCGCGTGTCTTCACGTACTCATTCAAGGCGCGGTAAGACTGAGTCGATACGAAACCGACAAGACGCTCACGAACACGATTGACCGAATGTTGAGTACAATGCGTCATTGAAAGCACAATATCATATCAGGCCGAACAGGACGCAACGGACGAGCGCGAGTTGCCGCACTGCGACGGGCATTCTTGTCAACAGCACCGAGAAAATCAGTGCGCCGGCCATCGTTCGACCGAAGCCTAAGCGATCGGCTAGCAAACTGACGACGCGAAATGGCGACAGCGCCTTGGCTTGTATATATAATTAATCGCCGTCAAAGTGTGGCAAAAGATGCCTAAAAGTTGAAATGCACAAGATTCAACCCTCCCACGCTTTCCGTGCACATGAAGTTTGAGTCAATGCTGATGCGAATGTTAAGCCTAATGATGTCGTGCTTGTGCACCCACTTTTGGTGGACTTGAGCTGAAAGGGAAGCAGTAATATCGAATCAAACAGCTTTTATAGCTCAGTGCTGTCGTTCGCGATGAGAATGTTTGCAAGGCGCGTATACACTGTAATACATCAAATACATCTATTATAAATATGGAGCGCGCGCTTATGCTTCGCTTTCAAGAGTGGCACGAGACAGCATTCAAAGATCTCCGACTGCTTCTCACACTTCCCTGCAACTGGAGCATATGTACCTGTAATGTTTAGCGGGAAACGTCGGCTGCGAACGCTAGGCACGAAGGGGGGCTTTCTGGAAGAAATGGGGCTTCCAGCGTGCGGCCCGATGTGGCGTAGGCGAGCGCCATCTGGAGGCATTGCAAGGAACTGGGCGCACCACTCCGCCGCCCCCGAGGTACTCACGAGCCGGCGCCTGCAAATGGCGGACTCCGTTGGCGGTCCATCAATGATGAAGCGCTGGGAAATGCGTTTGTTTGAGTTTTCGCGTAACTTAGTTATGTTTTCTCGAATTGTAAAATTGCCATCCGTCACTATCATGTCTGTCGGTTTGTGTGTATGTCGTACGTTACGATTTTTCGGCGTATTTCAGATTGAGGCATTGAATTCAGTCGCCTTCTTGCGCCAAATGGAGGACCTTGGTATGGCTGGTTTGAAAATCCTTTCGTCTAAACGACGTCCGACGCCGGGTTCCGACACCAGATTTTATGGGACACCGGGCCCTTAACACTATGGCGTTAAGGTTGGCTCAAGCAGCTTGTTAGGAGTACGTATAGCTGGCGTGAACGTGGCACCTTATTTATCGACGACTGGTCATGAATTGGATCATTCCTATATCGCATACGCAACGCTTATGTTGTAGTTCGAACACGTTCCCAATTGCTCAAGTCGTCTACGTATCCATATTGCAACAGGCAGAAAATTGACAATTTGGGCACATACCAAGAGGATTGTGCTCTATGCTTGTCGATACCACAACCAGCAGATAGATACCCAGTGGTCAAAGTTGAATCGCGTCCAGTTTGATATTGTGATCGGTAGACTGACAATCATTGAAACTAGGCGAAATTGGTAAATAAAGGCTACATTTCATCACCGGATGTACACCGAGCGATCGTTTCAGCGTTTGACTTTGTTCTTAGCCAGTCATCACTGACATTAGCCGCTAAAAAAAACAGTGAATGGATTGCGGCATGGGACGCCGAAAGTGTATAGTCATTTTGTATAGAATTTTTTTTCACTGATATATAGGGTGGCATTAATCAACTTACAATGTTCCTACACCGGCTGGCAGTGGACTTTTTTTTTTCTAAGCATCTGAAGTACAAAAAGATTTCAACGAAAGGTTTTTTTCACGGCACCCACATACTCCCCATGTTTATATATTCCGACATTTGTCCGCAATATATAGACTTGTAAGCTATATATAGAATATCACCACTTGTTCTCGTTATCGTGTACATATAGCGTAGCTGCACGGTTAAAAGTAGGACACGTTTGGGGGTAAAAAAAAAAAAGAAGAGGCACCGGTAGCGATTTTTTGCCGCAACCTCCGCTACTGTTACGGCAACGCCGGTATTTTTTTGTGGGGTTTAATTTATGCGTGAATTGCCAGACATACCACTCAGGTCTACGACCGAATGAGTTATGTCAGCAACCACAGACCGTCATGCTTCTAGCCACTTTTAGCTGGTTTGAAGAATGACGCAGCGGAGTTAGCAGCGCCCCCCAAGTGCACATCCCACGAATTGGAGCTATGCTCCGGGCAGGGGAGACACTTGTACCCTTTATGCGGTGGGTGTCCGCCGGTGGTGGGATTCGAACCCACCACCTCCCGAAGCCGAGGCCGCCGCCCTAACCACTGCGCCACGACTTCGGTGACATTTCGAAGGTTAACATCGTGTTTTGTGAGCGGGAACACTTTCTCCTCCTTACCTACTCTGGAATCCAATTGTTCCCTCCTCGCCTGAGGCAAAGCTGCCCTTTTCATGGTGCGACGGCGCATGCGCCCAGGCCTAGCGGATTGGTCGCGAAACGTCTTTGAAGGGTCGTGCGCAACCCCGCGTGCCGGGAAGTCCCCTGTAAAAGAAAAAAAAAAGAAGTAAGCGCTCGGACGCACGCCGCTACAAACGCTCGTGTCATGTACTGCCTTGAAACTCCACTGGCAGCTCTTCAGCGTCAGCTCGGTGCCGAAAACATGTGTAGCTTAAGACTGCAAGTTAACGTTTAAACAGAAAGCGACTAGGTTTTCTTATGGACTGCGCCGTGAGGCTACGTTGTTGCCGCCCTTCATTGATGGCTGGCCAATACATTAACGTAAAGCACTTGTGTTACACTTGGGCAACGCTTTAAAACATCGCGTTGACGACGAAATCTTGTTGCAAGGTCAGCCCTCACATGCTGGTGGTGGCAGCACGCGCGTGTCTTCACGTACTCATTCAAGGCGCGGTAAGACTGAGTCGATACGAAACCGACAAGACGCTCACGAACACGATTGACCGAATGTTGAGTACAATGCGTCATTGAAAGCACAATATCATATCAGGCCGAACAGGACGCAACCGACGAGCGCGAGTTGCCGCACTGCGACGGGCATTCTTGTCAACAGCACCGAGAAAATCAGTGCGCCGGCCATCGTTCGACCGAAGCCTAAGCGATCGGCTAGCAAACTGACGACGCGAAATGGCGACAGCGCCTTGGCTTGTATATATAATTAATCGCCGTCAAAGTGTGGCAAAAGATGCCTAAAAGTTGAAATGCACAAGATTCAACCCTCCCACGCTTTCCGTGCACATGAAGTTTGAGTCAATGCTGATGCGAATGTTAAGCCTAATGATGTCGTGCTTGTGCACCCACTTTTGGTGGACTTGAGCTGAAAGGGAAGCAGTAATATCGAATCAAACAGCTTTTATAGCTCAGTGCTGTCGTTCGCGATGAGAATGTTTGCAAGGCGCGTATACACTGTAATACATCAAATACATCTATTATAAATATGGAGCGCGCGCTTATGCTTCGCTTTCAAGAGTGGCACGAGACAGCATTCAAAGATCTCCGACTGCTTCTCACACTTCCCTGCAACTGGAGCATATGTACCTGTAATGTTTAGCGGGAAACGTCGGCTGCGAACGCTAGGCACGAAGGGGGGCTTTCTGGAAGAAATGGGGCTTCCAGCGTGCGGCCCGATGTGGCGTAGGCGAGCGCCATCTGGAGGCATTGCAAGGAACTGGGCGCACCACTCCGCCGCCCCCGAGGTACTCACGAGCCGGCGCCTGCAAATGGCGGACTCCGTTGGCGGTCCATCAATGATGAAGCGCTGGGAAATGCGTTTGTTTGAGTTTTAGCGTAACTTAGTTGTGTTTTCTCGAATTGTAAAATTGCCATCCGTCACTATCATGTCTGTCGGTTTGTGTGTATGTCGTACGTTACGATTTTTCGGCGTATTTCAGATTGAGGCATTGAATTCAGTCGCCTTCTTGCGCCAAATGGAGGACCTTGGTATGGCTGGTTTGAAAATCCTTTCGTCTAAACGACGTCCGACGCCGGGTTCCGACACCAGATTTTATGGGACACCGGGCCCTTAACGCTATGGCGTTAAGGTTGGCTCAAGCAGCTTGTTAGGAGTACGTATAGCTGGCGTGAACGTGGCACCTTATTTATCGACGACTGGTCATGAATTGGATCATTCCTATATCGCATACGCAACGCTTATGTTGTAGTTCGAACACGTTCCCAATTGCTCAAGTCGTCTACGTATCCATGTTGCAACAGGCAGAAAATTGACAATTTGGGCACATACCAAGAGGATTGTGCTCTATGCTTGTCGATACCACAACCAGCAGATAGATACCCAGTGGTCAAAGTTGAATCGCGTCCAGTTTGATATTGTGATCGGTAGACTGACAATCATTGAAACTAGGCGAAATTGGTAAATAAAGGCTACATTTCATCACCGGATGTACACCGAGCGATCGTTTCAGCGTTTGACTTTGTTCTTAGCCAGTCATCACTGACATTAGCCGCTAAAAAAACAGTGAATGGATTGCGGCATGGGACGCCGAAAGTGTATAGTCATTTTGTATAGAATTTTTTTTCACTGATATATAGGGTGGCATTAATCAACTTACAATGTTCCTACACCGGCTGGCAGTGGACTTTTTTTTTTCTAAGCATCTGAAGTACAAAAAGATTTCAACGAAAGGTTTTTTTCACGGCACCCACATACTCCCCATGTTTATATATTCCGACATTTGTCCGCAATATATAGACTTGTAAGCTATATATAGAATATCACCACTTGTTCTCGTTATCGTGTACATATAGCGTAGCTGCACGGTTAAAAGTAGGACACGTTTGGGGGTAAAAAAAAAAAAAAAGAAGAGGCACCGGTAGCGATTTTTTGCCGCAACCTCCGCTACTGTTACGGCAACGCCGGTATTTTTTTGTGGGGTTTAATTTATGCGTGAATTGCCAGACATACCACTCAGGTCTACGACCGAATGAGTTATGTCAGCAACCACAGACCGTCATGCTTCTAGCCACTTTTAGCTGGTTTGAAGAATGACGCAGCGGAGTTAGCAGCGCCCCCCAAGTGCACATCCCACGAATTGGAGCTATGCTCCGGGCAGGGGAGACACTTGTACCCTTTATGCGGTGGGTGTCCGCCGGTGGTGGGATTCGAACCCACCACCTCCCGAAGCCGAGGCCGGCGCCCTAACCACTGCGCCACGACTTCGGTGACATTTCGAAGGTTAACATCGTGTTTTGTGAGCGGGAACACTTTCTCCTCCTTACCTACTCTGGAATCCAATTGTTCCCTCCTCGCCTGAGGCAAAGCTGCCCTTTTCATGGTGCGACGGCGCATGCGCCCAGGCCTAGCGGATTGGTCGCGAAACGTCTTTGAAGGGTCGTGCGCAACCCCGCGTGCCGGGAAGTCCCCTGTAAAAGAAAAAAAAAAGAAGTAAGCGCTCGGACGCACGCCGCTACAAACGCTCGTGTCATGTACTGCCTTGAAACTCCACTGGCAGCTCTTCAGCGTCAGCTCGGTGCCGAAAACATGTGTAGCTTAAGACTGCAAGTTAACGTTTAAACAGAAAGCGACTAGGTTTTCTTATGGACTGCGCCGTGAGGCTACGTTGTTGCCGCCCTTCATTGATGGCTGGCCAATACATTAACGTAAAGCACTTGTGTTACACTTGGGCAACGCTTTAAAACATCGCGTTGACGACGAAATCTTGTTGCAAGGTCAGCCCTCACATGCTGGTGGTGGCAGCACGCGCGTGTCTTCACGTACTCATTCAAGGCGCGGTAAGACTGAGTCGATACGAAACCGACAAGACGCTCACGAACACGATTGACCGAATGTTGAGTACAATGCGTCATTGAAAGCACAATATCATATCAGGCCGAACAGGACGCAACGGACGAGCGCGAGTTGCCGCACTGCGACGGGCATTCTTGTCAACAGCACCGAGAAAATCAGTGCGCCGGCCATCGTTCGACCGAAGCCTAAGCGATCGGCTAGCAAACTGACGACGCGAAATGGCGACAGCGCCTTGGCTTGTATATATAATTAATCGCCGTCAAAGTGTGGCAAAAGATGCCTAAAAGTTGAAATGCACAAGATTCAACCCTCCCACGCTTTCCGTGCACATGAAGTTTGAGTCAATGCTGATGCGAATGTTAAGCCTAATGATGTCGTGCTTGTGCACCCACTTTTGGTGGACTTGAGCTGAAAGGGAAGCAGTAATATCGAATCAAACAGCTTTTATAGCTCAGTGCTGTCGTTCGCGATGAGAATGTTTGCAAGGCGCGTATACACTGTAATACATCAAATACATCTATTATAAATATGGAGCGCGCGCTTATGCTTCGCTTTCAAGAGTGGCACGAGACAGCATTCAAAGATCTCCGACTGCTTCTCACACTTCCCTGCAACTGGAGCATATGTACCTGTAATGTTTAGCGGGAAACGTCGGCTGCGAACGCTAGGCACGAAGGGGGGCTTTCTGGAAGAAATGGGGCTTCCAGCGTGCGGCCCGATGTGGCGTAGGCGAGCGCCATCTGGAGGCATTGCAAGGAACTGGGCGCACCACTCCGCCGCCCCCGAGGTACTCACGAGCCGGCGCCTGCAAATGGCGGACTCCGTTGGCGGTCCATCAATGATGAAGCGCTGGGAAATGCGTTTGTTTGAGTTTTCGCGTAACTTAGTTATGTTTTCTCGAATTGTAAAATTGCCATCCGTCACTATCATGTCTGTCGGTTTGTGTGTATGTCGTACGTTACGATTTTTCGGCGTATTTCAGATTGAGGCATTGAATTCAGTCGCCTTCTTGCGCCAAATGGAGGACCTTGGTATGGCTGGTTTGAAAATCCTTTCGTCTAAACGACGTCCGACGCCGGGTTCCGACACCAGATTTTATGGGACACCGGGCCCTTAACACTATGGCGTTAAGGTTGGCTCAAGCAGCTTGTTAGGAGTACGTATAGCTGGCGTGAACGTGGCACCTTATTTATCGACGACTGGTCATGAATTGGATCATTCCTATATCGCATACGCAACGCTTATGTTGTAGTTCGAACACGTTCCCAATTGCTCAAGTCGTCTACGTATCCATATTGCAACAGGCAGAAAATTGACAATTTGGGCACATACCAAGAGGATTGTGCTCTATGCTTGTCGATACCACAACCAGCAGATAGATACCCAGTGGTCAAAGTTGAATCGCGTCCAGTTTGATATTGTGATCGGTAGACTGACAATCATTGAAACTAGGCGAAATTGGTAAATAAAGGCTACATTTCATCACCGGATGTACACCGAGCGATCGTTTCAGCGTTTGACTTTGTTCTTAGCCAGTCATCACTGACATTAGCCGCTAAAAAAAACAGTGAATGGATTGCGGCATGGGACGCCGAAAGTGTATAGTCATTTTGTATAGAATTTTTTTTCACTGATATATAGGGTGGCATTAATCAACTTACAATGTTCCTACACCGGCTGGCAGTGGACTTTTTTTTTTCTAAGCATCTGAAGTACAAAAAGATTTCAACGAAAGGTTTTTTTCACGGCACCCACATACTCCCCATGTTTATATATTCCGACATTTGTCCGCAATATATAGACTTGTAAGCTATATATAGAATATCACCACTTGTTCTCGTTATCGTGTACATATAGCGTAGCTGCACGGTTAAAAGTAGGACACGTTTGGGGGTAAAAAAAAAAAAGAAGAGGCACCGGTAGCGATTTTTTGCCGCAACCTCCGCTACTGTTACGGCAACGCCGGTATTTTTTTGTGGGGTTTAATTTATGCGTGAATTGCCAGACATACCACTCAGGTCTACGACCGAATGAGTTATGTCAGCAACCACAGACCGTCATGCTTCTAGCCACTTTTAGCTGGTTTGAAGAATGACGCAGCGGAGTTAGCAGCGCCCCCCAAGTGCACATCCCACGAATTGGAGCTATGCTCCGGGCAGGGGAGACACTTGTACCCTTTATGCGGTGGGTGTCCGCCGGTGGTGGGATTCGAACCCACCACCTCCCGAAGCCGAGGCCGCCGCCCTAACCACTGCGCCACGACTTCGGTGACATTTCGAAGGTTAACATCGTGTTTTGTGAGCGGGAACACTTTCTCCTCCTTACCTACTCTGGAATCCAATTGTTCCCTCCTCGCCTGAGGCAAAGCTGCCCTTTTCATGGTGCGACGGCGCATGCGCCCAGGCCTAGCGGATTGGTCGCGAAACGTCTTTGAAGGGTCGTGCGCAACCCCGCGTGCCGGGAAGTCCCCTGTAAAAGAAAAAAAAAAGAAGTAAGCGCTCGGACGCACGCCGCTACAAACGCTCGTGTCATGTACTGCCTTGAAACTCCACTGGCAGCTCTTCAGCGTCAGCTCGGTGCCGAAAACATGTGTAGCTTAAGACTGCAAGTTAACGTTTAAACAGAAAGCGACTAGGTTTTCTTATGGACTGCGCCGTGAGGCTACGTTGTTGCCGCCCTTCATTGATGGCTGGCCAATACATTAACGTAAAGCACTTGTGTTACACTTGGGCAACGCTTTAAAACATCGCGTTGACGACGAAATCTTGTTGCAAGGTCAGCCCTCACATGCTGGTGGTGGCAGCACGCGCGTGTCTTCACGTACTCATTCAAGGCGCGGTAAGACTGAGTCGATACGAAACCGACAAGACGCTCACGAACACGATTGACCGAATGTTGAGTACAATGCGTCATTGAAAGCACAATATCATATCAGGCCGAACAGGACGCAACCGACGAGCGCGAGTTGCCGCACTGCGACGGGCATTCTTGTCAACAGCACCGAGAAAATCAGTGCGCCGGCCATCGTTCGACCGAAGCCTAAGCGATCGGCTAGCAAACTGACGACGCGAAATGGCGACAGCGCCTTGGCTTGTATATATAATTAATCGCCGTCAAAGTGTGGCAAAAGATGCCTAAAAGTTGAAATGCACAAGATTCAACCCTCCCACGCTTTCCGTGCACATGAAGTTTGAGTCAATGCTGATGCGAATGTTAAGCCTAATGATGTCGTGCTTGTGCACCCACTTTTGGTGGACTTGAGCTGAAAGGGAAGCAGTAATATCGAATCAAACAGCTTTTATAGCTCAGTGCTGTCGTTCGCGATGAGAATGTTTGCAAGGCGCGTATACACTGTAATACATCAAATACATCTATTATAAATATGGAGCGCGCGCTTATGCTTCGCTTTCAAGAGTGGCACGAGACAGCATTCAAAGATCTCCGACTGCTTCTCACACTTCCCTGCAACTGGAGCATATGTACCTGTAATGTTTAGCGGGAAACGTCGGCTGCGAACGCTAGGCACGAAGGGGGGCTTTCTGGAAGAAATGGGGCTTCCAGCGTGCGGCCCGATGTGGCGTAGGCGAGCGCCATCTGGAGGCATTGCAAGGAACTGGGCGCACCACTCCGCCGCCCCCGAGGTACTCACGAGCCGGCGCCTGCAAATGGCGGACTCCGTTGGCGGTCCATCAATGATGAAGCGCTGGGAAATGCGTTTGTTTGAGTTTTCGCGTAACTTAGTTATGTTTTCTCGAATTGTAAAATTGCCATCCGTCACTATCATGTCTGTCGGTTTGTGTGTATGTCGTACGTTACGATTTTTCGGCGTATTTCAGATTGAGGCATTGAATTCAGTCGCCTTCTTGCGCCAAATGGAGGACCTTGGTATGGCTGGTTTGAAAATCCTTTCGTCTAAACGACGTCCGACGCCGGGTTCCGACACCAGATTTTATGGGACACCGGGCCCTTAACGCTATGGCGTTAAGGTTGGCTCAAGCAGCTTGTTAGGAGTACGTATAGCTGGCGTGAACGTGGCACCTTATTTATCGACGACTGGTCATGAATTGGATCATTCCTATATCGCATACGCAACGCTTATGTTGTAGTTCGAACACGTTCCCAATTGCTCAAGTCGTCTACGTATCCATGTTGCAACAGGCAGAAAATTGACAATTTGGGCACATACCAAGAGGATTGTGCTCTATGCTTGTCGATACCACAACCAGCAGATAGATACCCAGTGGTCAAAGTTGAATCGCGTCCAGTTTGATATTGTGATCGGTAGACTGACAATCATTGAAACTAGGCGAAATTGGTAAATAAAGGCTACATTTCATCACCGGATGTACACCGAGCGATCGTTTCAGCGTTTGACTTTGTTCTTAGCCAGTCATCACTGACATTAGCCGCTAAAAAAAACAGTGAATGGATTGCGGCATGGGACGCCGAAAGTGTATAGTCATTTTGTATAGAATTTTTTTTCACTGATATATAGGGTGGCATTAATCAACTTACAATGTTCCTACACCGGCTGGCAGTGGACTTTTTTTTTTCTAAGCATCTGAAGTACAAAAAGATTTCAACGAAAGGTTTTTTTCACGGCACCCACATACTCCCCATGTTTATATATTCCGACATTTGTCCGCAATATATAGACTTGTAAGCTATATATAGAATATCACCACTTGTTCTCGTTATCGTGTACATATAGCGTAGCTGCACGGTTAAAAGTAGGACACGTTTGGGGGTAAAAAAAAAAAAAGAAGAGGCACCGGTAGCGATTTTTTGCCGCAACCTCCGCTACTGTTACGGCAACGCCGGTATTTTTTTGTGGGGTTTAATTTATGCGTGAATTGCCAGACATACCACTCAGGTCTACGACCGAATGAGTTATGTCAGCAACCACAGACCGTCATGCTTCTAGCCACTTTTAGCTGGTTTGAAGAATGACGCAGCGGAGTTAGCAGCGCCCCCCAAGTGCACATCCCACGAATTGGAGCTATGCTCCGGGCAGGGGAGACACTTGTACCCTTTATGCGGTGGGTGTCCGCCGGTGGTGGGATTCGAACCCACCACCTCCCGAAGCCGAGGCCGGCGCCCTAACCACTGCGCCACGACTTCGGTGACATTTCGAAGGTTAACATCGTGTTTTGTGAGCGGGAACACTTTCTCCTCCTTACCTACTCTGGAATCCAATTGTTCCCTCCTCGCCTGAGGCAAAGCTGCCCTTTTCATGGTGCGACGGCGCATGCGCCCAGGCCTAGCGGATTGGTCGCGAAACGTCTTTGAAGGGTCGTGCGCAACCCCGCGTGCCGGGAAGTCCCCTGTAAAAGAAAAAAAAAAAGAAGTAAGCGCTCGGACGCACGCCGCTACAAACGCTCGTGTCATGTACTGCCTTGAAACTCCACTGGCAGCTCTTCAGCGTCAGCTCGGTGCCGAAAACATGTGTAGCTTAAGACTGCAAGTTAACGTTTAAACAGAAAGCGACTAGGTTTTCTTATGGACTGCGCCGTGAGGCTACGTTGTTGCCGCCCTTCATTGATGGCTGGCCAATACATTAACGTAAAGCACTTGTGTTACACTTGGGCAACGCTTTAAAACATCGCGTTGACGACGAAATCTTGTTGCAAGGTCAGCCCTCACATGCTGGTGGTGGCAGCACGCGCGTGTCTTCACGTACTCATTCAAGGCGCGGTAAGACTGAGTCGATACGAAACCGACAAGACGCTCACGAACACGATTGACCGAATGTTGAGTACAATGCGTCATTGAAAGCACAATATCATATCAGGCCGAACAGGACGCAACCGACGAGCGCGAGTTGCCGCACTGCGACGGGCATTCTTGTCAACAGCACCGAGAAAATCAGTGCGCCGGCCATCGTTCGACCGAAGCCTAAGCGATCGGCTAGCAAACTGACGACGCGAAATGGCGACAGCGCCTTGGCTTGTATATATAATTAATCGCCGTCAAAGTGTGGCAAAAGATGCCTAAAAGTTGAAATGCACAAGATTCAACCCTCCCACGCTTTCCGTGCACATGAAGTTTGAGTCAATGCTGATGCGAATGTTAAGCCTAATGATGTCGTGCTTGTGCACCCACTTTTGGTGGACTTGAGCTGAAAGGGAAGCAGTAATATCGAATCAAACAGCTTTTATAGCTCAGTGCTGTCGTTCGCGATGAGAATGTTTGCAAGGCGCGTATACACTGTAATACATCAAATACATCTATTATAAATATGGAGCGCGCGCTTATGCTTCGCTTTCAAGAGTGGCACGAGACAGCATTCAAAGATCTCCGACTGCTTCTCACACTTCCCTGCAACTGGAGCATATGTACCTGTAATGTTTAGCGGGAAACGTCGGCTGCGAACGCTAGGCACGAAGGGGGGCTTTCTGGAAGAAATGGGGCTTCCAGCGTGCGGCCCGATGTGGCGTAGGCGAGCGCCATCTGGAGGCATTGCAAGGAACTGGGCGCACCACTCCGCCGCCCCCGAGGTACTCACGAGCCGGCGCCTGCAAATGGCGGACTCCGTTGGCGGTCCATCAATGATGAAGCGCTGGGAAATGCGTTTGTTTGAGTTTTCGCGTAACTTAGTTATGTTTTCTCGAATTGTAAAATTGCCATCCGTCACTATCATGTCTGTCGGTTTGTGTGTATGTCGTACGTTACGATTTTTCGGCGTATTTCAGATTGAGGCATTGAATTCAGTCGCCTTCTTGCGCCAAATGGAGGACCTTGGTATGGCTGGTTTGAAAATCCTTTCGTCTAAACGACGTCCGACGCCGGGTTCCGACACCAGATTTTATGGGACACCGGGCCCTTAACGCTATGGCGTTAAGGTTGGCTCAAGCAGCTTGTTAGGAGTACGTATAGCTGGCGTGAACGTGGCACCTTATTTATCGACGACTGGTCATGAATTGGATCATTCCTATATCGCATACGCAACGCTTATGTTGTAGTTCGAACACGTTCCCAATTGCTCAAGTCGTCTACGTATCCATATTGCAACAGGCAGAAAATTGACAATTTGGGCACATACCAAGAGGATTGTGCTCTATGCTTGTCGATACCACAACCAGCAGATAGATACCCAGTGGTCAAAGTTGAATCGCGTCCAGTTTGATATTGTGATCGGTAGACTGACAATCATTGAAACTAGGCGAAATTGGTAAATAAAGGCTACATTTCATCACCGGATGTACACCGAGCGATCGTTTCAGCGTTTGACTTTGTTCTTAGCCAGTCATCACTGACATTAGCCGCTAAAAAAAACAGTGAATGGATTGCGGCATGGGACGCCGAAAGTGTATAGTCATTTTGTATAGAATTTTTTTTCACTGATATATAGGGTGGCATTAATCAACTTACAATGTTCCTACACCGGCTGGCAGTGGACTTTTTTTTTTCTAAGCATCTGAAGTACAAAAAGATTTCAACGAAAGGTTTTTTTCACGGCACCCACATACTCCCCATGTTTATATATTCCGACATTTGTCCGCAATATATAGACTTGTAAGCTATATATAGAATATCACCACTTGTTCTCGTTATCGTGTACATATAGCGTAGCTGCACGGTTAAAAGTAGGACACGTTTGGGGGTAAAAAAAAAAAAGAAGAGGCACCGGTAGCGATTTTTTGCCGCAACCTCCGCTACTGTTACGGCAACGCCGGTATTTTTTTGTGGGGTTTAATTTATGCGTGAATTGCCAGACATACCACTCAGGTCTACGACCGAATGAGTTATGTCAGCAACCACAGACCGTCATGCTTCTAGCCACTTTTAGCTGGTTTGAAGAATGACGCAGCGGAGTTAGCAGCGCCCCCCAAGTGCACATCCCACGAATTGGAGCTATGCTCCGGGCAGGGGAGACACTTGTACCCTTTATGCGGTGGGTGTCCGCCGGTGGTGGGATTCGAACCCACCACCTCCCGAAGCCGAGGCCGGCGCCCTAACCACTGCGCCACGACTTCGGTGACATTTCGAAGGTTAACATCGTGTTTTGTGAGCGGGAACACTTTCTCCTCCTTACCTACTCTGGAATCCAATTGTTCCCTCCTCGCCTGAGGCAAAGCTGCCCTTTTCATGGTGCGACGGCGCATGCGCCCAGGCCTAGCGGATTGGTCGCGAAACGTCTTTGAAGGGTCGTGCGCAACCCCGCGTGCCGGGAAGTCCCCTGTAAAAGAAAAAAAAAAGAAGTAAGCGCTCGGACGCACGCCGCTACAAACGCTCGTGTCATGTACTGCCTTGAAACTCCACTGGCAGCTCTTCAGCGTCAGCTCGGTGCCGAAAACATGTGTAGCTTAAGACTGCAAGTTAACGTTTAAACAGAAAGCGACTAGGTTTTCTTATGGACTGCGCCGTGAGGCTACGTTGTTGCCGCCCTTCATTGATGGCTGGCCAATACATTAACGTAAAGCACTTGTGTTACACTTGGGCAACGCTTTAAAACATCGCGTTGACGACGAAATCTTGTTGCAAGGTCAGCCCTCACATGCTGGTGGTGGCAGCACGCGCGTGTCTTCACGTACTCATTCAAGGCGCGGTAAGACTGAGTCGATACGAAACCGACAAGACGCTCACGAACACGATTGACCGAATGTTGAGTACAATGCGTCATTGAAAGCACAATATCATATCAGGCCGAACAGGACGCAACCGACGAGCGCGAGTTGCCGCACTGCGACGGGCATTCTTGTCAACAGCACCGAGAAAATCAGTGCGCCGGCCATCGTTCGACCGAAGCCTAAGCGATCGGCTAGCAAACTGACGACGCGAAATGGCGACAGCGCCTTGGCTTGTATATATAATTAATCGCCGTCAAAGTGTGGCAAAAGATGCCTAAAAGTTGAAATGCACAAGATTCAACCCTCCCACGCTTTCCGTGCACATGAAGTTTGAGTCAATGCTGATGCGAATGTTAAGCCTAATGATGTCGTGCTTGTGCACCCACTTTTGGTGGACTTGAGCTGAAAGGGAAGCAGTAATATCGAATCAAACAGCTTTTATAGCTCAGTGCTGTCGTTCGCGATGAGAATGTTTGCAAGGCGCGTATACACTGTAATACATCAAATACATCTATTATAAATATGGAGCGCGCGCTTATGCTTCGCTTTCAAGAGTGGCACGAGACAGCATTCAAAGATCTCCGACTGCTTCTCACACTTCCCTGCAACTGGAGCATATGTACCTGTAATGTTTAGCGGGAAACGTCGGCTGCGAACGCTAGGCACGAAGGGGGGCTTTCTGGAAGAAATGGGGCTTCCAGCGTGCGGCCCGATGTGGCGTAGGCGAGCGCCATCTGGAGGCATTGCAAGGAACTGGGCGCACCACTCCGCCGCCCCCGAGGTACTCACGAGCCGGCGCCTGCAAATGGCGGACTCCGTTGGCGGTCCATCAATGATGAAGCGCTGGGAAATGCGTTTGTTTGAGTTTTCGCGTAACTTAGTTATGTTTTCTCGAATTGTAAAATTGCCATCCGTCACTATCATGTCTGTCGGTTTGTGTGTATGTCGTACGTTACGATTTTTCGGCGTATTTCAGATTGAGGCATTGAATTCAGTCGCCTTCTTGCGCCAAATGGAGGACCTTGGTATGGCTGGTTTGAAAATCCTTTCGTCTAAACGACGTCCGACGCCGGGTTCCGACACCAGATTTTATGGGACACCGGGCCCTTAACGCTATGGCGTTAAGGTTGGCTCAAGCAGCTTGTTAGGAGTACGTATAGCTGGCGTGAACGTGGCACCTTATTTATCGACGACTGGTCATGAATTGGATCATTCCTATATCGCATACGCAACGCTTATGTTGTAGTTCGAACACGTTCCCAATTGCTCAAGTCGTCTACGTATCCATATTGCAACAGGCAGAAAATTGACAATTTGGGCACATACCAAGAGGATTGTGCTCTATGCTTGTCGATACCACAACCAGCAGATAGATACCCAGTGGTCAAAGTTGAATCGCGTCCAGTTTGATATTGTGATCGGTAGACTGACAATCATTGAAACTAGGCGAAATTGGTAAATAAAGGCTACATTTCATCACCGGATGTACACCGAGCGATCGTTTCAGCGTTTGACTTTGTTCTTAGCCAGTCATCACTGACATTAGCCGCTAAAAAAAACAGTGAATGGATTGCGGCATGGGACGCCGAAAGTGTATAGTCATTTTGTATAGAATTTTTTTTCACTGATATATAGGGTGGCATTAATCAACTTACAATGTTCCTACACCGGCTGGCAGTGGACTTTTTTTTTTCTAAGCATCTGAAGTACAAAAAGATTTCAACGAAAGGTTTTTTTCACGGCACCCACATACTCCCCATGTTTATATATTCCGACATTTGTCCGCAATATATAGACTTGTAAGCTATATATAGAATATCACCACTTGTTCTCGTTATCGTGTACATATAGCGTAGCTGCACGGTTAAAAGTAGGACACGTTTGGGGGTAAAAAAAAAAAAGAAGAGGCACCGGTAGCGATTTTTTGCCGCAACCTCCGCTACTGTTACGGCAACGCCGGTATTTTTTTGTGGGGTTTAATTTATGCGTGAATTGCCAGACATACCACTCAGGTCTACGACCGAATGAGTTATGTCAGCAACCACAGACCGTCATGCTTCTAGCCACTTTTAGCTGGTTTGAAGAATGACGCAGCGGAGTTAGCAGCGCCCCCCAAGTGCACATCCCACGAATTGGAGCTATGCTCCGGGCAGGGGAGACACTTGTACCCTTTATGCGGTGGGTGTCCGCCGGTGGTGGGATTCGAACCCACCACCTCCCGAAGCCGAGGCCGGCGCCCTAACCACTGCGCCACGACTTCGGTGACATTTCGAAGGTTAACATCGTGTTTTGTGAGCGGGAACACTTTCTCCTCCTTACCTACTCTGGAATCCAATTGTTCCCTCCTCGCCTGAGGCAAAGCTGCCCTTTTCATGGTGCGACGGCGCATGCGCCCAGGCCTAGCGGATTGGTCGCGAAACGTCTTTGAAGGGTCGTGCGCAACCCCGCGTGCCGGGAAGTCCCCTGTAAAAGAAAAAAAGAAGAAGTAAGCGCTCGGACGCACGCCGCTACAAACGCTCGTGTCATGTACTGCCTTGAAACTCCACTGGCAGCTCTTCAGCGTCAGCTCGGTGCCGAAAACATGTGTAGCTTAAGACTGCAAGTTAACGTTTAAACAGAAAGCGACTAGGTTTTCTTATGGACTGCGCCGTGAGGCTACGTTGTTGCCGCCCTTCATTGATGGCTGGCCAATACATTAACGTAAAGCACTTGTGTTACACTTGGGCAACGCTTTAAAACATCGCGTTGACGACGAAATCTTGTTGCAAGGTCAGCCCTCACATGCTGGTGGTGGCAGCACGCGCGTGTCTTCACGTACTCATTCAAGGCGCGGTAAGACTGAGTCGATACGAAACCGACAAGACGCTCACGAACACGATTGACCGAATGTTGAGTACAATGCGTCATTGAAAGCACAATATCATATCAGGCCGAACAGGACGCAACCGACGAGCGCGAGTTGCCGCACTGCGACGGGCATTCTTGTCAACAGCACCGAGAAAATCAGTGCGCCGGCCATCGTTCGACCGAAGCCTAAGCGATCGGCTAGCAAACTGACGACGCGAAATGGCGACAGCGCCTTGGCTTGTATATATAATTAATCGCCGTCAAAGTGTGGCAAAAGATGCCTAAAAGTTGAAATGCACAAGATTCAACCCTCCCACGCTTTCCGTGCACATGAAGTTTGAGTCAATGCTGATGCGAATGTTAAGCCTAATGATGTCGTGCTTGTGCACCCACTTTTGGTGGACTTGAGCTGAAAGGGAAGCAGTAATATCGAATCAAACAGCTTTTATAGCTCAGTGCTGTCGTTCGCGATGAGAATGTTTGCAAGGCGCGTATACACTGTAATACATCAAATACATCTATTATAAATATGGAGCGCGCGCTTATGCTTCGCTTTCAAGAGTGGCACGAGACAGCATTCAAAGATCTCCGACTGCTTCTCACACTTCCCTGCAACTGGAGCATATGTACCTGTAATGTTTAGCGGGAAACGTCGGCTGCGAACGCTAGGCACGAAGGGGGGCTTTCTGGAAGAAATGGGGCTTCCAGCGTGCGGCCCGATGTGGCGTAGGCGAGCGCCATCTGGAGGCATTGCAAGGAACTGGGTGCACCACTCCGCCGCCCCTGAGGTACTCACGAGCCGGCGCCTGCAAATGGCGGACTCCGTTGGCGGTCCATCAATGATGAAGCGCTGGGAAATGCGTTTGTTTGAGTTTTCGCGTAACTTAGTTATGTTTTCTCGAATTGTAAAATTGCCATCCGTCACTATCATGTCTGTCGGTTTGTGTGTATGTCGTACGTTACGATTTTTCGGCGTATTTCAGATTGAGGCATTGAATTCAGTCGCCTTCTTGCGCCAAATGGAGGACCTTGGTATGGCTGGTTTGAAAATCCTTTCGTCTAAACGACGTCCGACGCCGGGTTCCGACACCAGATTTTATGGGACACCGGGCCCTTAACGCTATGGCGTTAAGGTTGGCTCAAGCAGCTTGTTAGGAGTACGTATAGCTGGCGTGAACGTGGCACCTTATTTATCGACGACTGGTCATGAATTGGATCATTCCTATATCGCATACGCAACGCTTATGTTGTAGTTCGAACACGTTCCCAATTGCTCAAGTCGTCTACGTATCCATATTGCAACAGGCAGAAAATTGACAATTTGGGCACATACCAAGAGGATTGTGCTCTATGCTTGTCGATACCACAACCAGCAGATAGATACCCAGTGGTCAAAGTTGAATCGCGTCCAGTTTGATATTGTGATCGGTAGACTGACAATCATTGAAACTAGGCGAAATTGGTAAATAAAGGCTACATTTCATCACCGGATGTACACCGAGCGATCGTTTCAGCGTTTGACTTTGTTCTTAGCCAGTCATCACTGACATTAGCCGCTAAAAAAAACAGTGAATGGATTGCGGCATGGGACGCCGAAAGTGTATAGTCATTTTGTATAGAATTTTTTTTCACTGATATATAGGGTGGCATTAATCAACTTACAATGTTCCTACACCGGCTGGCAGTGGACTTTTTTTTTTCTAAGCATCTGAAGTACAAAAAGATTTCAACGAAAGGTTTTTTTCACGGCACCCACATACTCCCCATGTTTATATATTCCGACATTTGTCCGCAATATATAGACTTGTAAGCTATATATAGAATATCACCACTTGTTCTCGTTATCGTGTACATATAGCGTAGCTGCACGGTTAAAAGTAGGACACGTTTGGGGGTAAAAAAAAAAAAGAAGAGGCACCGGTAGCGATTTTTTGCCGCAACCTCCGCTACTGTTACGGCAACGCCGGTATTTTTTTGTGGGGTTTAATTTATGCGTGAATTGCCAGACATACCACTCAGGTCTACGACCGAATGAGTTATGTCAGCAACCACAGACCGTCATGCTTCTAGCCACTTTTAGCTGGTTTGAAGAATGACGCAGCGGAGTTAGCAGCGCCCCCCAAGTGCACATCCCACGAATTGGAGCTATGCTCCGGGCAGGGGAGACACTTGTACCCTTTATGCGGTGGGTGTCCGCCGGTGGTGGGATTCGAACCCACCACCTCCCGAAGCCGAGGCCGGCGCCCTAACCACTGCGCCACGACTTCGGTGACATTTCGAAGGTTAACATCGTGTTTTGTGAGCGGGAACACTTTCTCCTCCTTACCTACTCTGGAATCCAATTGTTCCCTCCTCGCCTGAGGCAAAGCTGCCCTTTTCATGGTGCGACGGCGCATGCGCCCAGGCCTAGCGGATTGGTCGCGAAACGTCTTTGAAGGGTCGTGCGCAACCCCGCGTGCCGGGAAGTCCCCTGTAAAAGAAAAAAAGAAGAAGTAAGCGCTCGGACGCACGCCGCTACAAACGCTCGTGTCATGTACTGCCTTGAAACTCCACTGGCAGCTCTTCAGCGTCAGCTCGGTGCCGAAAACATGTGTAGCTTAAGACTGCAAGTTAACGTTTAAACAGAAAGCGACTAGGTTTTGTTATGGACTGCGCCGTGAGGCTACGTTGTTGCCGCCCTTCATTGATGGCTGGCCAATACATTAACTTAAAGCACTTGTGTTACACTTGGGCAACGCTTTAAAACATCGCGTTGACGACGAAATCTTGTTGCAAGGTCAGCCCTCACATGCTGGTGGTGGCAGCACGCGCGTGTCTTCACGTACTCATTCAAGGCGCGGTAAGACTGAGTCGATACGAAACCGACAAGACGCTCACGAACACGATTGACCGAATGTTGAGTACAATGCGTCATTGAAAGCACAATATCATATCAGGCCGAACAGGACGCAACCGACGAGCGCGAGTTGCCGCACTGCGACGGGCATTCTTGTCAACAGCACCGAGAAAATCAGTGCGCCGGCCATCGTTCGACCGAAGCCTAAGCGATCGGCTAGCAAACTGACGACGCGAAATGGCGACAGCGCCTTGGCTTGTATATATAATTAATCGCCGTCAAAGTGTGGCAAAAGATGCCTAAAAGTTGAAATGCACAAGATTCAACCCTCCCACGCTTTCCGTGCACATGAAGTTTGAGTCAATGCTGATGCGAATGTTAAGCCTAATGATGTCGTGCTTGTGCACCCACTTTTGGTGGACTTGAGCTGAAAGGGAAGCAGTAATATCGAATCAAACAGCTTTTATAGCTCAGTGCTGTCGTTCGCGATGAGAATGTTTGCAAGGCGCGTATACACTGTAATACATCAAATACATCTATTATAAATATGGAGCGCGCGCTTATGCTTCGCTTTCAAGAGTGGCACGAGACAGCATTCAAAGATCTCCGACTGCTTCTCACACTTCCCTGCAACTGGAGCATATGTACCTGTAATGTTTAGCGGGAAACGTCGGCTGCGAACGCTAGGCACGAAGGGGGGCTTTCTGGAAGAAATGGGGCTTCCAGCGTGCGGCCCGATGTGGCGTAGGCGAGCGCCATCTGGAGGCATTGCAAGGAACTGGGTGCACCACTCCGCCGCCCCCGAGGTACTCACGAGCCGGCGCCTGCAAATGGCGGACTCCGTTGGCGGTCCATCAATGATGAAGCGCTGGGAAATGCGTTTGTTTGAGTTTTCGCGTAACTTAGTTATGTTTTCTCGAATTGTAAAATTGCCATCCGTCACTATCATGTCTGTCGGTTTGTGTGTATGTCGTACGTTACGATTTTTCGGCGTATTTCAGATTGAGGCATTGAATTCAGTCGCCTTCTTGCGCCAAATGGAGGACCTTGGTATGGCTGGTTTGAAAATCCTTTCGTCTAAACGACGTCCGACGCCGGGTTCCGACACCAGATTTTATGGGACACCGGGCCCTTAACGCTATGGCGTTAAGGTTGGCTCAAGCAGCTTGTTAGGAGTACGTATAGCTGGCGTGAACGTGGCACCTTATTTATCGACGACTGGTCATGAATTGGATCATTCCTATATCGCATACGCAACGCTTATGTTGTAGTTCGAACACGTTCCCAATTGCTCAAGTCGTCTACGTATCCATATTGCAACAGGCAGAAAATTGACAATTTGGGCACATACCAAGAGGATTGTGCTCTATGCTTGTCGATACCACAACCAGCAGATAGATACCCAGTGGTCAAAGTTGAATCGCGTCCAGTTTGATATTGTGATCGGTAGACTGACAATCATTGAAACTAGGCGAAATTGGTAAATAAAGGCTACATTTCATCACCGGATGTACACCGAGCGATCGTTTCAGCGTTTGACTTTGTTCTTAGCCAGTCATCACTGACATTAGCCGCTAAAAAAAACAGTGAATGGATTGCGGCATGGGACGCCGAAAGTGTATAGTCATTTTGTATAGAATTTTTTTTCACTGATATATAGGGTGGCATTAATCAACTTACAATGTTCCTACACCGGCTGGCAGTGGACTTTTTTTTTTCTAAGCATCTGAAGTACAAAAAGATTTCAACGAAAGGTTTTTTTCACGGCACCCACATACTCCCCATGTTTATATATTCCGACATTTGTCCGCAATATATAGACTTGTAAGCTATATATAGAATATCACCACTTGTTCTCGTTATCGTGTACATATAGCGTAGCTGCACGGTTAAAAGTAGGACACGTTTGGGGGTAAAAAAAAAAAAAGAAGAGGCACCGGTAGCGATTTTTTGCCGCAACCTCCGCTACTGTTACGGCAACGCCGGTATTTTTTTGTGGGGTTTAATTTATGCGTGAATTGCCAGACATACCACTCAGGTCTACGACCGAATGAGTTATGTCAGCAACCACAGACCGTCATGCTTCTAGCCACTTTTAGCTGGTTTGAAGAATGACGCAGCGGAGTTAGCAGCGCCCCCCAAGTGCACATCCCACGAATTGGAGCTATGCTCCGGGCAGGGGAGACACTTGTACCCTTTATGCGGTGGGTGTCCGCCGGTGGTGGGATTCGAACCCACCACCTCCCGAAGCCGAGGCCGGCGCCCTAACCACTGCGCCACGACTTCGGTGACATTTCGAAGGTTAACATCGTGTTTTGTGAGCGGGAACACTTTCTCCTCCTTACCTACTCTGGAATCCAATTGTTCCCTCCTCGCCTGAGGCAAAGCTGCCCTTTTCATGGTGCGACGGCGCATGCGCCCAGGCCTAGCGGATTGGTCGCGAAACGTCTTTGAAGGGTCGTGCGCAACCCCGCGTGCCGGGAAGTCCCCTGTAAAAGAAAAAAAGAAGAAGTAAGCGCTCGGACGCACGCCGCTACAAACGCTCGTGTCATGTACTGCCTTGAAACTCCACTGGCAGCTCTTCAGCGTCAGCTCGGTGCCGAAAACATGTGTAGCTTAAGACTGCAAGTTAACGTTTAAACAGAAAGCGACTAGGTTTTCTTATGGACTGCGCCGTGAGGCTACGTTGTTGCCGCCCTTCATTGATGGCTGGCCAATACATTAACGTAAAGCACTTGTGTTACACTTGGGCAACGCTTTAAAACATCGCGTTGACGACGAAATCTTGTTGCAAGGTCAGCCCTCACATGCTGGTGGTGGCAGCACGCGCGTGTCTTCACGTACTCATTCAAGGCGCGGTAAGACTGAGTCGATACGAAACCGACAAGACGCTCACGAACACGATTGACCGAATGTTGAGTACAATGCGTCATTGAAAGCACAATATCATATCAGGCCGAACAGGACGCAACCGACGAGCGCGAGTTGCCGCACTGCGACGGGCATTCTTGTCAACAGCACCGAGAAAATCAGTGCGCCGGCCATCGTTCGACCGAAGCCTAAGCGATCGGCTAGCAAACTGACGACGCGAAATGGCGACAGCGCCTTGGCTTGTATATATAATTAATCGCCGTCAAAGTGTGGCAAAAGATGCCTAAAAGTTGAAATGCACAAGATTCAACCCTCCCACGCTTTCCGTGCACATGAAGTTTGAGTCAATGCTGATGCGAATGTTAAGCCTAATGATGTCGTGCTTGTGCACCCACTTTTGGTGGACTTGAGCTGAAAGGGAAGCAGTAATATCGAATCAAACAGCTTTTATAGCTCAGTGCTGTCGTTCGCGATGAGAATGTTTGCAAGGCGCGTATACACTGTAATACATCAAATACATCTATTATAAATATGGAGCGCGCGCTTATGCTTCGCTTTCAAGAGTGGCACGAGACAGCATTCAAAGATCTCCGACTGCTTCTCACACTTCCCTGCAACTGGAGCATATGTACCTGTAATGTTTAGCGGGAAACGTCGGCTGCGAACGCTAGGCACGAAGGGGGGCTTTCTGGAAGAAATGGGGCTTCCAGCGTGCGGCCCGATGTGGCGTAGGCGAGCGCCATCTGGAGGCATTGCAAGGAACTGGGCGCACCACTCCGCCGCCCCCGAGGTACTCACGAGCCGGCGCCTGCAAATGGCGGACTCCGTTGGCGGTCCATCAATGATGAAGCGCTGGGAAATGCGTTTGTTTGAGTTTTCGCGTAACTTAGTTATGTTTTCTCGAATTGTAAAATTGCCATCCGTCACTATCATGTCTGTCGGTTTGTGTGTATGTCGTACGTTACGATTTTTCGGCGTATTTCAGATTGAGGCATTGAATTCAGTCGCCTTCTTGCGCCAAATGGAGGACCTTGGTATGGCTGGTTTGAAAATCCTTTCGTCTAAACGACGTCCGACGCCGGGTTCCGACACCAGATTTTATGGGACACCGGGCCCTTAACGCTATGGCGTTAAGGTTGGCTCAAGCAGCTTGTTAGGAGTACGTATAGCTGGCGTGAACGTGGCACCTTATTTATCGACGACTGGTCATGAATTGGATCATTCCTATATCGCATACGCAACGCTTATGTTGTAGTTCGAACACGTTCCCAATTGCTCAAGTCGTCTACGTATCCATATTGCAACAGGCAGAAAATTGACAATTTGGGCACATACCAAGAGGATTGTGCTCTATGCTTGTCGATACCACAACCAGCAGATAGATACCCAGTGGTCAAAGTTGAATCGCGTCCAGTTTGATATTGTGATCGGTAGACTGACAATCATTGAAACTAGGCGAAATTGGTAAATAAAGGCTACATTTCATCACCGGATGTACACCGAGCGATCGTTTCAGCGTTTGACTTTGTTCTTAGCCAGTCATCACTGACATTAGCCGCTAAAAAAAACAGTGAATGGATTGCGGCATGGGACGCCGAAAGTGTATAGTCATTTTGTATAGAATTTTTTTTCACTGATATATAGGGTGGCATTAATCAACTTACAATGTTCCTACACCGGCTGGCAGTGGACTTTTTTTTTCTAAGCATCTGAAGTACAAAAAGATTTCAACGAAAGGTTTTTTTCACGGCACCCACATACTCCCCATGTTTATATATTCCGACATTTGTCCGCAATATATAGACTTGTAAGCTATATATAGAATATCACCACTTGTTCTCGTTATCGTGTACATATAGCGTAGCTGCACGGTTAAAAGTAGGACACGTTTGGGGGTAAAAAAAAAAAAGAAGAGGCACCGGTAGCGATTTTTTGCCGCAACCTCCGCTACTGTTACGGCAACGCCGGTATTTTTTTGTGGGGTTTAATTTATGCGTGAATTGCCAGACATACCACTCAGGTCTACGACCGAATGAGTTATGTCAGCAACCACAGACCGTCATGCTTCTAGCCACTTTTAGCTGGTTTGAAGAATGACGCAGCGGAGTTAGCAGCGCCCCCCAAGTGCACATCCCACGAATTGGAGCTATGCTCCGGGCAGGGGAGACACTTGTACCCTTTATGCGGTGGGTGTCCGCCGGTGGTGGGATTCGAACCCACCACCTCCCGAAGCCGAGGCCGGCGCCCTAACCACTGCGCCACGACTTCGGTGACATTTCGAAGGTTAACATCGTGTTTTGTGAGCGGGAACACTTTCTCCTCCTTACCTACTCTGGAATCCAATTGTTCCCTCCTCGCCTGAGGCAAAGCTGCCCTTTTCATGGTGCGACGGCGCATGCGCCCAGGCCTAGCGGATTGGTCGCGAAACGTCTTTGAAGGGTCGTGCGCAACCCCGCGTGCCGGGAAGTCCCCTGTAAAAGAAAAAAAAAAGAAGTAAGCGCTCGGACGCACGCCGCTACAAACGCTCGTGTCATGTACTGCCTTGAAACTCCACTGGCAGCTCTTCAGCGTCAGCTCGGTGCCGAAAACATGTGTAGCTTAAGACTGCAAGTTAACGTTTAAACAGAAAGCGACTAGGTTTTCTTATGGACTGCGCCGTGAGGCTACGTTGTTGCCGCCCTTCATTGATGGCTGGCCAATACATTAACGTAAAGCACTTGTGTTACACTTGGGCAACGCTTTAAAACATCGCGTTGACGACGAAATCTTGTTGCAAGGTCAGCCCTCACATGCTGGTGGTGGCAGCACGCGCGTGTCTTCACGTACTCATTCAAGGCGCGGTAAGACTGAGTCGATACGAAACCGACAAGACGCTCACGAACACGATTGACCGAATGTTGAGTACAATGCGTCATTGAAAGCACAATATCATATCAGGCCGAACAGGACGCAACCGACGAGCGCGAGTTGCCGCACTGCGACGGGCATTCTTGTCAACAGCACCGAGAAAATCAGTGCGCCGGCCATCGTTCGACCGAAGCCTAAGCGATCGGCTAGCAAACTGACGACGCGAAATGGCGACAGCGCCTTGGCTTGTATATATAATTAATCGCCGTCAAAGTGTGGCAAAAGATGCCTAAAAGTTGAAATGCACAAGATTCAACCCTCCCACGCTTTCCGTGCACATGAAGTTTGAGTCAATGCTGATGCGAATGTTAAGCCTAATGATGTCGTGCTTGTGCACCCACTTTTGGTGGACTTGAGCTGAAAGGGAAGCAGTAATATCGAATCAAACAGCTTTTATAGCTCAGTGCTGTCGTTCGCGATGAGAATGTTTGCAAGGCGCGTATACACTGTAATACATCAAATACATCTATTATAAATATGGAGCGCGCGCTTATGCTTCGCTTTCAAGAGTGGCACGAGACAGCATTCAAAGATCTCCGACTGCTTCTCACACTTCCCTGCAACTGGAGCATATGTACCTGTAATGTTTAGCGGGAAACGTCGGCTGCGAACGCTAGGCACGAAGGGGGGCTTTCTGGAAGAAATGGGGCTTCCAGCGTGCGGCCCGATGTGGCGTAGGCGAGCGCCATCTGGAGGCATTGCAAGGAACTGGGCGCACCACTCCGCCGCCCCCGAGGTACTCACGAGCCGGCGCCTGCAAATGGCGGACTCCGTTGGCGGTCCATCAATGATGAAGCGCTGGGAAATGCGTTTGTTTGAGTTTTCGCGTAACTTAGTTATGTTTTCTCGAATTGTAAAATTGCCATCCGTCACTATCATGTCTGTCGGTTTGTGTGTATGTCGTACGTTACGATTTTTCGGCGTATTTCAGATTGAGGCATTGAATTCAGTCGCCTTCTTGCGCCAAATGGAGGACCTTGGTATGGCTGGTTTGAAAATCCTTTCGTCTAAACGACGTCCGACGCCGGGTTCCGACACCAGATTTTATGGGACACCGGGCCCTTAACGCTATGGCGTTAAGGTTGGCTCAAGCAGCTTGTTAGGAGTACGTATAGCTGGCGTGAACGTGGCACCTTATTTATCGACGACTGGTCATGAATTGGATCATTCCTATATCGCATACGCAACGCTTATGTTGTAGTTCGAACACGTTCCCAATTGCTCAAGTCGTCTACGTATCCATATTGCAACAGGCAGAAAATTGACAATTTGGGCACATACCAAGAGGATTGTGCTCTATGCTTGTCGATACCACAACCAGCAGATAGATACCCAGTGGTCAAAGTTGAATCGCGTCCAGTTTGATATTGTGATCGGTAGACTGACAATCATTGAAACTAGGCGAAATTGGTAAATAAAGGCTACATTTCATCACCGGATGTACACCGAGCGATCGTTTCAGCGTTTGACTTTGTTCTTAGCCAGTCATCACTGACATTAGCCGCTAAAAAAAACAGTGAATGGATTGCGGCATGGGACGCCGAAAGTGTATAGTCATTTTGTATAGAATTTTTTTTCACTGATATATAGGGTGGCATTAATCAACTTACAATGTTCCTACACCGGCTGGCAGTGGACTTTTTTTTTTCTAAGCATCTGAAGTACAAAAAGATTTCAACGAAAGGTTTTTTTCACGGCACCCACATACTCCCCATGTTTATATATTCCGACATTTGTCCGCAATATATAGACTTGTAAGCTATATATAGAATATCACCACTTGTTCTCGTTATCGTGTACATATAGCGTAGCTGCACGGTTAAAAGTAGGACACGTTTGGGGGTAAAAAAAAAAGAAGAGGCACCGGTAGCGATTTTTTGCCGCAACCTCCGCTACTGTTACGGCAACGCCGGTATTTTTTTGTGGGGTTTAATTTATGCGTGAATTGCCAGACATACCACTCAGGTCTACGACCGAATGAGTTATGTCAGCAACCACAGACCGTCATGCTTCTAGCCACTTTTAGCTGGTTTGAAGAATGACGCAGCGGAGTTAGCAGCGCCCCCCAAGTGCACATCCCACGAATTGGAGCTATGCTCCGGGCAGGGGAGACACTTGTACCCTTTATGCGGTGGGTGTCCGCCGGTGGTGGGATTCGAACCCACCACCTCCCGAAGCCGAGGCCGGCGCCCTAACCACTGCGCCACGACTTCGGTGACATTTCGAAGGTTAACATCGTGTTTTGTGAGCGGGAACACTTTCTCCTCCTTACCTACTCTGGAATCCAATTGTTCCCTCCTCGCCTGAGGCAAAGCTGCCCTTTTCATGGTGCGACGGCGCATGCGCCCAGGCCTAGCGGATTGGTCGCGAAACGTCTTTGAAGGGTCGTGCGCAACCCCGCGTGCCGGGAAGTCCCCTGTAAAAGAAAAAAAGAAGAAGTAAGCGCTCGGACGCACGCCGCTACAAACGCTCGTGTCATGTACTGCCTTGAAACTCCACTGGCAGCTCTTCAGCGTCAGCTCGGTGCCGAAAACATGTGTAGCTTAAGACTGCAAGTTAACGTTTAAACAGAAAGCGACTAGGTTTTCTTATGGACTGCGCCGTGAGGCTACGTTGTTGCCGCCCTTCATTGATGGCTGGCCAATACATTAACGTAAAGCACTTGTGTTACACTTGGGCAACGCTTTAAAACATCGCGTTGACGACGAAATCTTGTTGCAAGGTCAGCCCTCACATGCTGGTGGTGGCAGCACGCGCGTGTCTTCACGTACTCATTCAAGGCGCGGTAAGACTGAGTCGATACGAAACCGACAAGACGCTCACGAACACGATTGACCGAATGTTGAGTACAATGCGTCATTGAAAGCACAATATCATATCAGGCCGAACAGGACGCAACCGACGAGCGCGAGTTGCCGCACTGCGACGGGCATTCTTGTCAACAGCACCGAGAAAATCAGTGCGCCGGCCATCGTTCGACCGAAGCCTAAGCGATCGGCTAGCAAACTGACGACGCGAAATGGCGACAGCGCCTTGGCTTGTATATATAATTAATCGCCGTCAAAGTGTGGCAAAAGATGCCTAAAAGTTGAAATGCACAAGATTCAACCCTCCCACGCTTTCCGTGCACATGAAGTTTGAGTCAATGCTGATGCGAATGTTAAGCCTAATGATGTCGTGCTTGTGCACCCACTTTTGGTGGACTTGAGCTGAAAGGGAAGCAGTAATATCGAATCAAACAGCTTTTATAGCTCAGTGCTGTCGTTCGCGATGAGAATGTTTGCAAGGCGCGTATACACTGTAATACATCAAATACATCTATTATAAATATGGAGCGCGCGCTTATGCTTCGCTTTCAAGAGTGGCACGAGACAGCATTCAAAGATCTCCGACTGCTTCTCACACTTCCCTGCAACTGGAGCATATGTACCTGTAATGTTTAGCGGGAAACGTCGGCTGCGAACGCTAGGCACGAAGGGGGGCTTTCTGGAAGAAATGGGGCTTCCAGCGTGCGGCCCGATGTGGCGTAGGCGAGCGCCATCTGGAGGCATTGCAAGGAACTGGGTGCACCACTCCGCCGCCCCCGAGGTACTCACGAGCCGGCGCCTGCAAATGGCGGACTCCGTTGGCGGTCCATCAATGATGAAGCGCTGGGAAATGCGTTTGTTTGAGTTTTCGCGTAACTTAGTTATGTTTTCTCGAATTGTAAAATTGCCATCCGTCACTATCATGTCTGTCGGTTTGTGTGTATGTCGTACGTTACGATTTTTCGGCGTATTTCAGATTGAGGCATTGAATTCAGTCGCCTTCTTGCGCCAAATGGAGGACCTTGGTATGGCTGGTTTGAAAATCCTTTCGTCTAAACGACGTCCGACGCCGGGTTCCGACACCAGATTTTATGGGACACCGGGCCCTTAACGCTATGGCGTTAAGGTTGGCTCAAGCAGCTTGTTAGGAGTACGTATAGCTGGCGTGAACGTGGCACCTTATTTATCGACGACTGGTCATGAATTGGATCATTCCTATATCGCATACGCAACGCTTATGTTGTAGTTCGAACACGTTCCCAATTGCTCAAGTCGTCTACGTATCCATATTGCAACAGGCAGAAAATTGACAATTTGGGCACATACCAAGAGGATTGTGCTCTATGCTTGTCGATACCACAACCAGCAGATAGATACCCAGTGGTCAAAGTTGAATCGCGTCCAGTTTGATATTGTGATCGGTAGACTGACAATCATTGAAACTAGGCGAAATTGGTAAATAAAGGCTACATTTCATCACCGGATGTACACCGAGCGATCGTTTCAGCGTTTGACTTTGTTCTTAGCCAGTCATCACTGACATTAGCCGCTAAAAAAAACAGTGAATGGATTGCGGCATGGGACGCCGAAAGTGTATAGTCATTTTGTATAGAATTTTTTTTCACTGATATATAGGGTGGCATTAATCAACTTACAATGTTCCTACACCGGCTGGCAGTGGACTTTTTTTTTTCTAAGCATCTGAAGTACAAAAAGATTTCAACGAAAGGTTTTTTTCACGGCACCCACATACTCCCCATGTTTATATATTCCGACATTTGTCCGCAATATATAGACTTGTAAGCTATATATAGAATATCACCACTTGTTCTCGTTATCGTGTACATATAGCGTAGCTGCACGGTTAAAAGTAGGACACGTTTGGGGGTAAAAAAAAAAGAAGAGGCACCGGTAGCGATTTTTTGCCGCAACCTCCGCTACTGTTACGGCAACGCCGGTATTTTTTTGTGGGGTTTAATTTATGCGTGAATTGCCAGACATACCACTCAGGTCTACGACCGAATGAGTTATGTCAGCAACCACAGACCGTCATGCTTCTAGCCACTTTTAGCTGGTTTGAAGAATGACGCAGCGGAGTTAGCAGCGCCCCCCAAGTGCACATCCCACGAATTGGAGCTATGCTCCGGGCAGGGGAGACACTTGTACCCTTTATGCGGTGGGTGTCCGCCGGTGGTGGGATTCGAACCCACCACCTCCCGAAGCCGAGGCCGGCGCCCTAACCACTGCGCCACGACTTCGGTGACATTTCGAAGGTTAACATCGTGTTTTGTGAGCGGGAACACTTTCTCCTCCTTACCTACTCTGGAATCCAATTGTTCCCTCCTCGCCTGAGGCAAAGCTGCCCTTTTCATGGTGCGACGGCGCATGCGCCCAGGCCTAGCGGATTGGTCGCGAAACGTCTTTGAAGGGTCGTGCGCAACCCCGCGTGCCGGGAAGTCCCCTGTAAAAGAAAAAAAGAAGAAGTAAGCGCTCGGACGCACGCCGCTACAAACGCTCGTGTCATGTACTGCCTTGAAACTCCACTGGCAGCTCTTCAGCGTCAGCTCGGTGCCGAAAACATGTGTAGCTTAAGACTGCAAGTTAACGTTTAAACAGAAAGCGACTAGGTTTTCTTATGGACTGCGCCGTGAGGCTACGTTGTTGCCGCCCTTCATTGATGGCTGGCCAATACATTAACGTAAAGCACTTGTGTTACACTTGGGCAACGCTTTAAAACATCGCGTTGACGACGAAATCTTGTTGCAAGGTCAGCCCTCACATGCTGGTGGTGGCAGCACGCGCGTGTCTTCACGTACTCATTCAAGGCGCGGTAAGACTGAGTCGATACGAAACCGACAAGACGCTCACGAACACGATTGACCGAATGTTGAGTACAATGCGTCATTGAAAGCACAATATCATATCAGGCCGAACAGGACGCAACCGACGAGCGCGAGTTGCCGCACTGCGACGGGCATTCTTGTCAACAGCACCGAGAAAATCAGTGCGCCGGCCATCGTTCGACCGAAGCCTAAGCGATCGGCTAGCAAACTGACGACGCGAAATGGCGACAGCGCCTTGGCTTGTATATATAATTAATCGCCGTCAAAGTGTGGCAAAAGATGCCTAAAAGTTGAAATGCACAAGATTCAACCCTCCCACGCTTTCCGTGCACATGAAGTTTGAGTCAATGCTGATGCGAATGTTAAGCCTAATGATGTCGTGCTTGTGCACCCACTTTTGGTGGACTTGAGCTGAAAGGGAAGCAGTAATATCGAATCAAACAGCTTTTATAGCTCAGTGCTGTCGTTCGCGATGAGAATGTTTGCAAGGCGCGTATACACTGTAATACATCAAATACATCTATTATAAATATGGAGCGCGCGCTTATGCTTCGCTTTCAAGAGTGGCACGAGACAGCATTCAAAGATCTCCGACTGCTTCTCACACTTCCCTGCAACTGGAGCATATGTACCTGTAATGTTTAGCGGGAAACGTCGGCTGCGAACGCTAGGCACGAAGGGGGGCTTTCTGGAAGAAATGGGGCTTCCAGCGTGCGGCCCGATGTGGCGTAGGCGAGCGCCATCTGGAGGCATTGCAAGGAACTGGGTGCACCACTCCGCCGCCCCCGAGGTACTCACGAGCCGGCGCCTGCAAATGGCGGACTCCGTTGGCGGTCCATCAATGATGAAGCGCTGGGAAATGCGTTTGTTTGAGTTTTCGCGTAACTTAGTTATGTTTTCTCGAATTGTAAAATTGCCATCCGTCACTATCATGTCTGTCGGTTTGTGTGTATGTCGTACGTTACGATTTTTCGGCGTATTTCAGATTGAGGCATTGAATTCAGTCGCCTTCTTGCGCCAAATGGAGGACCTTGGTATGGCTGGTTTGAAAATCCTTTCGTCTAAACGACGTCCGACGCCGGGTTCCGACACCAGATTTTATGGGACACCGGGCCCTTAACGCTATGGCGTTAAGGTTGGCTCAAGCAGCTTGTTAGGAGTACGTATAGCTGGCGTGAACGTGGCACCTTATTTATCGACGACTGGTCATGAATTGGATCATTCCTATATCGCATACGCAACGCTTATGTTGTAGTTCGAACACGTTCCCAATTGCTCAAGTCGTCTACGTATCCATATTGCAACAGGCAGAAAATTGACAATTTGGGCACATACCAAGAGGATTGTGCTCTATGCTTGTCGATACCACAACCAGCAGATAGATACCCAGTGGTCAAAGTTGAATCGCGTCCAGTTTGATATTGTGATCGGTAGACTGACAATCATTGAAACTAGGCGAAATTGGTAAATAAAGGCTACATTTCATCGCCGGATGTACACCGAGCGATCGTTTCAGCGTTTGACTTTGTTCTTAGCCAGTCATCACTGACATTAGCCGCTAAAAAAAACAGTGAATGGATTGCGGCATGGGACGCCGAAAGTGTATAGTCATTTTGTATAGAATTTTTTTTCACTGATATATAGGGTGGCATTAATCAACTTACAATGTTCCTACACCGGCTGGCAGTGGACTTTTTTTTTTCTAAGCATCTGAAGTACAAAAAGATTTCAACGAAAGGTTTTTTTCACGGCACCCACATACTCCCCATGTTTATAAATTCCGACATTTGTCCGCAATATATAGACTTGTAAGCTATATATAGAATATCACCACTTGTTCTCGTTATCGTGTACATATAGCGTAGCTGCACGGTTAAAAGTAGGACACGTTTGGGGGTAAAAAAAAAAAAAGAAGAGGCACCGGTAGCGATTTTTTGCCGCAACCTCCGCTACTGTTACGGCAACGCCGGTATTTTTTTGTGGGGTTTAATTTATGCGTGAATTGCCAGACATACCACTCAGGTCTACGACCGAATGAGTTATGTCAGCAACCACAGACCGTCATGCTTCTAGCCACTTTTAGCTGGTTTGAAGAATGACGCAGCGGAGTTAGCAGCGCCCCCCAAGTGCACATCCCACGAATTGGAGCTATGCTCCGGGCAGGGGAGACACTTGTACCCTTTATGCGGTGGGTGTCCGCCGGTGGTGGGATTCGAACCCACCACCTCCCGAAGCCGAGGCCGGCGCCCTAACCACTGCGCCACGACTTCGGTGACATTTCGAAGGTTAACATCGTGTTTTGTGAGCGGGAACACTTTCTCCTCCTTACCTACTCTGGAATCCAATTGTTCCCTCCTCGCCTGAGGCAAAGCTGCCCTTTTCATGGTGCGACGGCGCATGCGCCCAGGCCTAGCGGATTGGTCGCGAAACGTCTTTGAAGGGTCGTGCGCAACCCCGCGTGCCGGGAAGTCCCCTGTAAAAGAAAAAAAAAAGAAGTAAGCGCTCGGACGCACGCCGCTACAAACGCTCGTGTCATGTACTGCCTTGAAACTCCACTGGCAGCTCTTCAGCGTCAGCTCGGTGCCGAAAACATGTGTAGCTTAAGACTGCAAGTTAACGTTTAAACAGAAAGCGACTAGGTTTTCTTATGGACTGCGCCGTGAGGCTACGTTGTTGCCGCCCTTCATTGATGGCTGGCCAATACATTAACGTAAAGCACTTGTGTTACACTTGGGCAACGCTTTAAAACATCGCGTTGACGACGAAATCTTGTTGCAAGGTCAGCCCTCACATGCTGGTGGTGGCAGCACGCGCGTGTCTTCACGTACTCATTCAAGGCGCGGTAAGACTGAGTCGATACGAAACCGACAAGACGCTCACGAACACGATTGACCGAATGTTGAGTACAATGCGTCATTGAAAGCACAATATCATATCAGGCCGAACAGGACGCAACCGACGAGCGCGAGTTGCCGCACTGCGACGGGCATTCTTGTCAACAGCACCGAGAAAATCAGTGCGCCGGCCATCGTTCGACCGAAGCCTAAGCGATCGGCTAGCAAACTGACGACGCGAAATGGCGACAGCGCCTTGGCTTGTATATATAATTAATCGCCGTCAAAGTGTGGCAAAAGATGCCTAAAAGTTGAAATGCACAAGATTCAACCCTCCCACGCTTTCCGTGCACATGAAGTTTGAGTCAATGCTGATGCGAATGTTAAGCCTAATGATGTCGTGCTTGTGCACCCACTTTTGGTGGACTTGAGCTGAAAGGGAAGCAGTAATATCGAATCAAACAGCTTTTATAGCTCAGTGCTGTCGTTCGCGATGAGAATGTTTGCAAGGCGCGTATACACTGTAATACATCAAATACATCTATTATAAATATGGAGCGCGCGCTTATGCTTCGATTTCAAGAGTGGCACGAGACAGCATTCAAAGATCTCCGACTGCTTCTCACACTTCCCTGCAACTGGAGCATATGTACCTGTAATGTTTAGCGGGAAACGTCGGCTGCGAACGCTAGGCACGAAGGGGGGCTTTCTGGAAGAAATGGGGCTTCCAGCGTGCGGCCCGATGTGGCGTAGGCGAGCGCCATCTGGAGGCATTGCAAGGAACTGGGCGCACCACTCCGCCGCCCCCGAGGTACTCACGAGCCGGCGCCTGCAAATGGCGGACTCCGTTGGCGGTCCATCAATGATGAAGCGCTGGGAAATGCGTTTGTTTGAGTTTTCGCGTAACTTAGTTATGTTTTCTCGAATTGTAAAATTGCCATCCGTCACTATCATGTCTGTCGGTTTGTGTGTATGTCGTACGTTACGATTTTTCGGCGTATTTCAGATTGAGGCATTGAATTCAGTCGCCTTCTTGCGCCAAATGGAGGACCTTGGTATGGCTGGTTTGAAAATCCTTTCGTCTAAACGACGTCCGACGCCGGGTTCCGACACCAGATTTTATGGGACACCGGGCCCTTAACGCTATGGCGTTAAGGTTGGCTCAAGCAGCTTGTTAGGAGTACGTATAGCTGGCGTGAACGTGGCACCTTATTTATCGACGACTGGTCATGAATTGGATCATTCCTATATCGCATACGCAACGCTTATGTTGTAGTTCGAACACGTTCCCAATTGCTCAAGTCGTCTACGTATCCATATTGCAACAGGCAGAAAATTGACAATTTGGGCACATACCAAGAGGATTGTGCTCTATGCTTGTCGATACCACAACCAGCAGATAGATACCCAGTGGTCAAAGTTGAATCGCGTCCAGTTTGATATTGTGATCGGTAGACTGACAATCATTGAAACTAGGCGAAATTGGTAAATAAAGGCTACATTTCATCACCGGATGTACACCGAGCGATCGTTTCAGCGTTTGACTTTGTTCTTAGCCAGTCATCACTGACATTAGCCGCTAAAAAAAACAGTGAATAGATTGCGGCATGGGACGCCGAAAGTGTATAGTCATTTTGTATAGAATTTTTTTTCACTGATATATAGGGTGGCATTAATCAACTTACAATGTTCCTACACCGGCTGGCAGTGGACTTTTTTTTTTCTAAGCATCTGAAGTACAAAAAGATTTCAACGAAAGGTTTTTTTCACGGCACCCACATACTCCCCATGTTTATATATTCCGACATTTGTCCGCAATATATAGACTTGTAAGCTATATATAGAATATCACCACTTGTTCTCGTTATCGTGTACATATAGCGTAGCTGCACGGTTAAAAGTAGGACACGTTTGGGGGTAAAAAAAAAAAAAAGAAGAGGCACCGGTAGCGATTTTTTGCCGCAACCTCCGCTACTGTTACGGCAACGCCGGTATTTTTTTGTGGGGTTTAATTTATGCGTGAATTGCCAGACATACCACTCAGGTCTACGACCGAATGAGTTATGTCAGCAACCACAGACCGTCATGCTTCTAGCCACTTTTAGCTGGTTTGAAGAATGACTCAGCGGAGTTAGCAGCGCCCCCCAAGTGCACATCCCACGAATTGGAGCTATGCTCCGGGCAGGGGAGACACTTGTACCCTTTATGCGGTGGGTGTCCGCCGGTGGTGGGATTCGAACCCACCACCTCCCGAAGCCGAGGCCGGCGCCCTAACCACTGCGCCACGACTTCGGTGACATTTCGAAGGTTAACATCGTGTTTTGTGAGCGGGAACACTTTCTCCTCCTTACCTACTCTGGAATCCAATTGTTCCCTCCTCGCCTGAGGCAAAGCTGCCCTTTTCATGGTGCGACGGCGCATGCGCCCAGGCCTAGCGGATTGGTCGCGAAACGTCTTTGAAGGGTCGTGCGCAACCCCGCGTGCCGGGAAGTCCCCTGTAAAAGAAAAAAAAAGAAGTAAGCGCTCGGACGCACGCCGCTACAAACGCTCGTGTCATGTACTGCCTTGAAACTCCACTGGCAGCTCTTCAGCGTCAGCTCGGTGCCGAAAACATGTGTAGCTTAAGACTGCAAGTTAACGTTTAAACAGAAAGCGACTAGGTTTTCTTATGGACTGCGCCGTGAGGCTACGTTGTTGCCGCCCTTCATTGATGGCTGGCCAATACATTAACGTAAAGCACTTGTGTTACACTTGGGCAACGCTTTAAAACATCGCGTTGACGACGAAATCTTGTTGCAAGGTCAGCCCTCACATGCTGGTGGTGGCAGCACGCGCGTGTCTTCACGTACTCATTCAAGGCGCGGTAAGACTGAGTCGATACGAAACCGACAAGACGCTCACGAACACGATTGACCGAATGTTGAGTACAATGCGTCATTGAAAGCACAATATCATATCAGGCCGAACAGGACGCAACCGACGAGCGCGAGTTGCCGCACTGCGACGGGCATTCTTGTCAACAGCACCGAGAAAATCAGTGCGCCGGCCATCGTTCGACCGAAGCCTAAGCGATCGGCTAGCAAACTGACGACGCGAAATGGCGACAGCGCCTTGGCTTGTATATATAATTAATCGCCGTCAAAGTGTGGCAAAAGATGCCTAAAAGTTGAAATGCACAAGATTCAACCCTCCCACGCTTTCCGTGCACATGAAGTTTGAGTCAATGCTGATGCGAATGTTAAGCCTAATGATGTCGTGCTTGTGCACCCACTTTTGGTGGACTTGAGCTGAAAGGGAAGCAGTAATATCGAATCAAACAGCTTTTATAGCTCAGTGCTGTCGTTCGCGATGAGAATGTTTGCAAGGCGCGTATACACTGTAATACATCAAATACATCTATTATAAATATGGAGCGCGCGCTTATGCTTCGCTTTCAAGAGTGGCACGAGACAGCATTCAAAGATCTCCGACTGCTTCTCACACTTCCCTGCAACTGGAGCATATGTACCTGTAATGTTTAGCGGGAAACGTCGGCTGCGAACGCTAGGCACGAAGGGGGGCTTTCTGGAAGAAATGGGGCTTCCAGCGTGCGGCCCGATGTGGCGTAGGCGAGCGCCATCTGGAGGCATTGCAAGGAACTGGGCGCACCACTCCGCCGCCCCCGAGGTACTCACGAGCCGGCGCCTGCAAATGGCGGACTCCGTTGGCGGTCCATCAATGATGAAGCGCTGGGAAATGCGTTTGTTTGAGTTTTCGCGTAACTTAGTTATGTTTTCTCGAATTGTAAAATTGCCATCCGTCACTATCATGTCTGTCGGTTTGTGTGTATGTCGTACGTTACGATTTTTCGGCGTATTTCAGATTGAGGCATTGAATTCAGTCGCCTTCTTGCGCCAAATGGAGGACCTTGGTATGGCTGGTTTGAAAATCCTTTCGTCTAAACGACGTCCGACGCCGGGTTCCGACACCAGATTTTATGGGACACCGGGCCCTTAACACTATGGCGTTAAGGTTGGCTCAAGCAGCTTGTTAGGAGTACGTATAGCTGGCGTGAACGTGGCACCTTATTTATCGACGACTGGTCATGAATTGGATCATTCCTATATCGCATACGCAACGCTTATTTTGTAGTTCGAACACGTTCCCAATTGCTCAAGTCGTCTACGTATCCATATTGCAACAGGCAGAAAATTGACAATTTGGGCACATACCAAGAGGATTGTGCTCTATGCTTGTCGATACCACAACCAGCAGATAGATACCCAGTGGTCAAAGTTGAATCGCGTCCAGTTTGATATTGTGATCGGTAGACTGACAATCATTGAAACTAGGCGAAATTGGTAAATAAAGGCTACATTTCATCACCGGATGTACACCGAGCGATCGTTTCAGCGTTTGACTTTGTTCTTAGCCAGTCATCACTGACATTAGCCGCTAAAAAAAACAGTGAATGGATTGCGGCATGGGACGCCGAAAGTGTATAGTCATTTTGTATAGAATTTTTTTTCACTGATATATAGGGTGGCATTAATCAACTTACAATGTTCCTACACCGGCTGGCAGTGGACTTTTTTTTTTCTAAGCATCTGAAGTACAAAAAGATTTCAACGAAAGGTTTTTTTCACGGCACCCACATACTCCCCATGTTTATATATTCCGACATTTGTCCGCAATATATAGACTTGTAAGCTATATATAGAATATCACCACTTGTTCTCGTTATCGTGTACATATAGCGTAGCTGCACGGTTAAAAGTAGGACACGTTTGGGGGTAAAAAAAAAAAAAGAAGAGGCACCGGTAGCGATTTTTTGCCGCAACCTCCGCTACTGTTACGGCAACGCCGGTATTTTTTTGTGGGGTTTAATTTATGCGTGAATTGCCAGACATACCACTCAGGTCTACGACCGAATGAGTTATGTCAGCAACCACAGACCGTCATGCTTCTAGCCACTTTTAGCTGGTTTGAAGAATGACGCAGCGGAGTTAGCAGCGCCCCCCAAGTGCACATCCCACGAATTGGAGCTATGCTCCGGGCAGGGGAGACACTTGTACCCTTTATGCGGTGGGTGTCCGCCGGTGGTGGGATTCGAACCCACCACCTCCCGAAGCCGAGGCCGGCGCCCTAACCACTGCGCCACGACTTCGGTGACATTTCGAAGGTTAACATCGTGTTTTGTGAGCGGGAACACTTTCTCCTCCTTACCTACTCTGGAATCCAATTGTTCCCTCCTCGCCTGAGGCAAAGCTGCCCTTTTCATGGTGCGACGGCGCATGCGCCCAGGCCTAGCGGATTGGTCGCGAAACGTCTTTGAAGGGTCGTGCGCAACCCCGCGTGCCGGGAAGTCCCCTGTAAAAGAAAAAAAAAAGAAGTAAGCGCTCGGACGCACGCCGCTACAAACGCTCGTGTCATGTACTGCCTTGAAACTCCACTGGCAGCTCTTCAGCGTCAGCTCGGTGCCGAAAACATGTGTAGCTTAAGACTGCAAGTTAACGTTTAAACAGAAAGCGACTAGGTTTTCTTATGGACTGCGCCGTGAGGCTACGTTGTTGCCGCCCTTCATTGATGGCTGGCCAATACATTAACGTAAAGCACTTGTGTTACACTTGGGCAACGCTTTAAAACATCGCGTTGACGACGAAATCTTGTTGCAAGGTCAGCCCTCACATGCTGGTGGTGGCAGCACGCGCGTGTCTTCACGTACTCATTCAAGGCGCGGTAAGACTGAGTCGATACGAAACCGACAAGACGCTCACGAACACGATTGACCGAATGTTGAGTACAATGCGTCATTGAAAGCACAATATCATATCAGGCCGAACAGGACGCAACCGACGAGCGCGAGTTGCCGCACTGCGACGGGCATTCTTGTCAACAGCACCGAGAAAATCAGTGCGCCGGCCATCGTTCGACCGAAGCCTAAGCGATCGGCTAGCAAACTGACGACGCGAAATGGCGACAGCGCCTTGGCTTGTATATATAATTAATCGCCGTCAAAGTGTGGCAAAAGATGCCTAAAAGTTGAAATGCACAAGATTCAACCCTCCCACGCTTTCCGTGCACATGAAGTTTGAGTCAATGCTGATGCGAATGTTAAGCCTAATGATGTCGTGCTTGTGCACCCACTTTTGGTGGACTTGAGCTGAAAGGGAAGCAGTAATATCGAATCAAACAGCTTTTATAGCTCACTGCTGTCGTTCGCGATGAGAATGTTTGCAAGGCGCGTATACACTGTAATACATCAAATACATCTATTATAAATATGGAGCGCGCGCTTATGCTTCGCTTTCAAGAGTGGCACGAGACAGCATTCAAAGATCTCCGACTGCTTCTCACACTTCCCTGCAACTGGAGCATATGTACCTGTAATGTTTAGCGGGAAACGTCGGCTGCGAACGCTAGGCACGAAGGGGGGCTTTCTGGAAGAAATGGGGCTTCCAGCGTGCGGCCCGATGTGGCGTAGGCGAGCGCCATCTGGAGGCATTGCAAGGAACTGGGCGCACCACTCCGCCGCCCCCGAGGTACTCACGAGCCGGCGCCTGCAAATGGCGGAGTCCGTTGGCGGTCCATCAATGATGAAGCGCTGGGAAATGCGTTTGTTTGAGTTTTCGCGTAACTTAGTTATGTTTTCTCGAATTGTAAAATTGCCATCCGTCACTATCATGTCTGTCGGTTTGTGTGTATGTCGTACGTTACGATTTTTCGGCGTATTTCAGATTGAGGCATTGAATTCAGTCGCCTTCTTGCGCCAAATGGAGGACCTTGGTATGGCTGGTTTGAAAATCCTTTCGTCTAAACGACGTCCGACGCCGGGTTCCGACACCAGATTTTATGGGACACCGGGCCCTTAACGCTATGGCGTTAAGGTTGGCTCAAGCAGCTTGTTAGGAGTACGTATAGCTGGCGTGAACGTGGCACCTTATTTATCGACGACTGGTCATGAATTGGATCATTCCTATATCGCATACGCAACGCTTATGTTGTAGTTCGAACACGTTCCCAATTGCTCAAGTCGTCTACGTATCCATATTGCAACAGGCAGAAAATTGACAATTTGGGCACATACCAAGAGGATTGTGCTCTATGCTTGTCGATACCACAACCAGCAGATAGATACCCAGTGGTCAAAGTTGAATCGCGTCCAGTTTGATATTGTGATCGGTAGACTGACAATCATTGAAACTAGGCGAAATTGGTAAATAAAGGCTACATTTCATCACCGGATGTACACCGAGCGATCGTTTCAGCGTTTGACTTTGTTCTTAGCCAGTCATCACTGACATTAGCCGCTAAAAAAAACAGTGAATGGATTGCGGCATGGGACGCCGAAAGTGTATAGTCATTTTGTATAGAATTTTTTTTCACTGATATATAGGGTGGCATTAATCAACTTACAATGTTCCTACACCGGCTGGCAGTGGACTTTTTTTTTTCTAAGCATCTGAAGTACAAAAAGATTTCAACGAAAGGTTTTTTTCACGGCACCCACATACTCCCCATGTTTATATATTCCGACATTTGTCCGCAATATATAGACTTGTAAGCTATATATAGAATATCACCACTTGTTCTCGTTATCGTGTACATATAGCGTAGCTGCACGGTTAAAAGTAGGACACGTTTGGGGGTAAAAAAAAAAAAAAGAAGAGGCACCGGTAGCGATTTTTTGCCGCAACCTCCGCTACTGTTACGGCAACGCCGGTATTTTTTTGTGGGGTTTAATTTATGCGTGAATTGCCAGACATACCACTCAGGTCTACGACCGAATGAGTTATGTCAGCAACCACAGACCGTCATGCTTCTAGCCACTTTTAGCTGGTTTGAAGAATGACGCAGCGGAGTTAGCAGCGCCCCCCCAGTGCACATCCCACGAATTGGAGCTATGCTCCGGGCAGGGGAGACACTTGTACCCTTTATGCGGTGGGTGTCCGCCGGTGGTGGGATTCGAACCCACCACCTCCCGAAGCCGAGGCCGGCGCCCTAACCACTGCGCCACGACTTCGGTGACATTTCGAAGGTTAACATCGTGTTTTGTGAGCGGGAACACTTTCTCCTCCTTACCTACTCTGGAATCCAATTGTTCCCTCCTCGCCTGAGGCAAAGCTGCCCTTTTCATGGTGCGACGGCGCATGCGCCCAGGCCTAGCGGATTGGTCGCGAAACGTCTTTGAAGGGTCGTGCGCAACCCCGCGTGCCGGGAAGTCCCCTGTAAAAGAAAAAAAAAAGAAGTAAGCGCTCGGACGCACGCCGCTACAAACGCTCGTGTCATGTACTGCCTTGAAACTCCACTGGCAGCTCTTCAGCGTCAGCTCGGTGCCGAAAACATGTGTAGCTTAAGACTGCAAGTTAACGTTTAAACAGAAAGCGACTAGGTTTTCTTATGGACTGCGCCGTGAGGCTACGTTGTTGCCGCCCTTCATTGATGGCTGGCCAATACATTAACGTAAAGCACTTGTGTTACACTTGGGCAACGCTTTAAAACATCGCGTTGACGACGAAATCTTGTTGCAAGGTCAGCCCTCACATGCTGGTGGTGGCAGCACGCGCGTGTCTTCACGTACTCATTCAAGGCGCGGTAAGACTGAGTCGATACGAAACCGACAAGACGCTCACGAACACGATTGACCGAATGTTGAGTACAATGCGTCATTGAAAGCACAATATCATATCAGGCCGAACAGGACGCAACCGACGAGCGCGAGTTGCCGCACTGCGACGGGCATTCTTGTCAACAGCACCGAGAAAATCAGTGCGCCGGCCATCGTTCGACCGAAGCCTAAGCGATCGGCTAGCAAACTGACGACGCGAAATGGCGACAGCGCCTTGGCTTGTATATATAATTAATCGCCGTCAAAGTGTGGCAAAAGATGCCTAAAAGTTGAAATGCACAAGATTCAACCCTCCCACGCTTTCCGTGCACATGAAGTTTGAGTCAATGCTGATGCGAATGTTAAGCCTAATGATGTCGTGCTTGTGCACCCACTTTTGGTGGACTTGAGCTGAAAGGGAAGCAGTAATATCGAATCAAACAGCTTTTATAGCTCAGTGCTGTCGTTCGCGATGAGAATGTTTGCAAGGCGCGTATACACTGTAATACATCAAATACATCTATTATAAATATGGAGCGCGCGCTTATGCTTCGCTTTCAAGAGTGGCACGAGACAGCATTCAAAGATCTCCGACTGCTTCTCACACTTCCCTGCAACTGGAGCATATGTACCTGTAAGGTTTAGCGGGAAACGTCGGCTGCGAACGCTAGGCACGAAGGGGGGCTTTCTGGAAGAAATGGGGCTTCCAGCGTGCGGCCCGATGTGGCGTAGGCGAGCGCCATCTGGAGGCATTGCAAGGAACTGGGCGCACCACTCCGCCGCCCCCGAGGTACTCACGAGCCGGCGCCTGCAAATGGCGGAGTCCGTTGGCGGTCCATCAATGATGAAGCGCTGGGAAATGCGTTTGTTTGAGTTTTCGCGTAACTTAGTTATGTTTTCTCGAATTGTAAAATTGCCATCCGTCACTATCATGTCTGTCGGTTTGTGTGTATGTCGTACGTTACGATTTTTCGGCGTATTTCAGATTGAGGCATTGAATTCAGTCGCCTTCTTGCGCCAAATGGAGGACCTTGGTATGGCTGGTTTGAAAATCCTTTCGTCTAAACGACGTCCGACGCCGGGTTCCGACACCAGATTTTATGGGACACCGGGCCCTTAACGCTATGGCGTTAAGGTTGGCTCAAGCAGCTTGTTAGGAGTACGTATAGCTGGCGTGAACGTGGCACCTTATTTATCGACGACTGGTCATGAATTGGATCATTCCTATATCGCATACGCAACGCTTATGTTGTAGTTCGAACACGTTCCCAATTGCTCAAGTCGTCTACGTATCCATATTGCAACAGGCAGAAAATTGACAATTTGGGCACATACCAAGAGGATTGTGCTCTATGCTTGTCGATACCACAACCAGCAGATAGATACCCAGTGGTCAAAGTTGAATCGCGTCCAGTTTGATATTGTGATCGGTAGACTGACAATCATTGAAACTAGGCGAAATTGGTAAATAAAGGCTACATTTCATCACCGGATGTACACCGAGCGATCGTTTCAGCGTTTGACTTTGTTCTTAGCCAGTCATCACTGACATTAGCCGCTAAAAAAAACAGTGAATGGATTGCGGCATGGGACGCCGAAAGTGTATAGTCATTTTGTATAGAATTTTTTTTCACTGATATATAGGGTGGCATTAATCAACTTACAATGTTCCTACACCGGCTGGCAGTGGACTTTTTTTTTTCTAAGCATCTGAAGTACAAAAAGATTTCAACGAAAGGTTTTTTTCACGGCACCCACATACTCCCCATGTTTATATATTCCGACATTTGTCCGCAATATATAGACTTGTAAGCTATATATAGAATATCACCACTTGTTCTCGTTATCGTGTACATATAGCGTAGCTGCACGGTTAAAAGTAGGACACGTTTGGGGGTAAAAAAAAAAAAAAGAAGAGGCACCGGTAGCGATTTTTTGCCGCAACCTCCGCTACTGTTACGGCAACGCCGGTATTTTTTTGTGGGGTTTAATTTATGCGTGAATTGCCAGACATACCACTCAGGTCTACGACCGAATGAGTTATGTCAGCAACCACAGACCGTCATGCTTCTAGCCACTTTTAGCTGGTTTGAAGAATGACGCAGCGGAGTTAGCAGCGCCCCCCCAGTGCACATCCCACGAATTGGAGCTATGCTCCGGGCAGGGGAGACACTTGTACCCTTTATGCGGTGGGTGTCCGCCGGTGGTGGGATTCGAACCCACCACCTCCCGAAGCCGAGGCCGGCGCCCTAACCACTGCGCCACGACTTCGGTGACATTTCGAAGGTTAACATCGTGTTTTGTGAGCGGGAACACTTTCTCCTCCTTACCTACTCTGGAATCCAATTGTTCCCTCCTCGCCTGAGGCAAAGCTGCCCTTTTCATGGTGCGACGGCGCATGCGCCCAGGCCTAGCGGATTGGTCGCGAAACGTCTTTGAAGGGTCGTGCGCAACCCCGCGTGCCGGGAAGTCCCCTGTAAAAGAAAAAAAAAAGAAGTAAGCGCTCGGACGCACGCCGCTACAAACGCTCGTGTCATGTACTGCCTTGAAACTCCACTGGCAGCTCTTCAGCGTCAGCTCGGTGCCGAAAACATGTGTAGCTTAAGACTGCAAGTTAACGTTTAAACAGAAAGCGACTAGGTTTTCTTATGGACTGCGCCGTGAGGCTACGTTGTTGCCGCCCTTCATTGATGGCTGGCCAATACATTAACGTAAAGCACTTGTGTTACACTTGGGCAACGCTTTAAAACATCGCGTTGACGACGAAATCTTGTTGCAAGGTCAGCCCTCACATGCTGGTGGTGGCAGCACGCGCGTGTCTTCACGTACTCATTCAAGGCGCGGTAAGACTGAGTCGATACGAAACCGACAAGACGCTCACGAACACGATTGACCGAATGTTGAGTACAATGCGTCATTGAAAGCACAATATCATATCAGGCCGAACAGGACGCAACCGACGAGCGCGAGTTGCCGCACTGCGACGGGCATTCTTGTCAACAGCACCGAGAAAATCAGTGCGCCGGCCATCGTTCGACCGAAGCCTAAGCGATCGGCTAGCAAACTGACGACGCGAAATGGCGACAGCGCCTTGGCTTGTATATATAATTAATCGCCGTCAAAGTGTGGCAAAAGATGCCTAAAAGTTGAAATGCACAAGATTCAACCCTCCCACGCTTTCCGTGCACATGAAGTTTGAGTCAATGCTGATGCGAATGTTAAGCCTAATGATGTCGTGCTTGTGCACCCACTTTTGGTGGACTTGAGCTGAAAGGGAAGCAGTAATATCGAATCAAACAGCTTTTATAGCTCAGTGCTGTCGTTCGCGATGAGAATGTTTGCAAGGCGCGTATACACTGTAATACATCAAATACATCTATTATAAATATGGAGCGCGCGCTTATGCTTCGCTTTCAAGAGTGGCACGAGACAGCATTCAAAGATCTCCGACTGCTTCTCACACTTCCCTGCAACTGGAGCATATGTACCTGTAATGTTTAGCGGGAAACGTCGGCTGCGAACGCTAGGCACGAAGGGGGGCTTTCTGGAAGAAATGGGGCTTCCAGCGTGCGGCCCGATGTGGCGTAGGCGAGCGCCATCTGGAGGCATTGCAAGGAACTGGGCGCACCACTCCGCCGCCCCCGAGGTACTCACGAGCCGGCGCCTGCAAATGGCGGACTCCGTTGGCGGTCCATCAATGATGAAGCGCTGGGAAATGCGTTTGTTTGAGTTTTCGCGTAACTTAGTTATGTTTTCTCGAATTGTAAAATTGCCATCCGTCACTATCATGTCTGTCGGTTTGTGTGTATGTCGTACGTTACGATTTTTCGGCGTATTTCAGATTGAGGCATTGAATTCAGTCGCCTTCTTGCGCCAAATGGAGGACCTTGGTATGGCTGGTTTGAAAATCCTTTCGTCTAAACGACGTCCGACGCCGGGTTCCGACACCAGATTTTATGGGACACCGGGCCCTTAACGCTATGGCGTTAAGGTTGGCTCAAGCAGCTTGTTAGGAGTACGTATAGCTGGCGTGAACGTGGCACCTTATTTATCGACGACTGGTCATGAATTGGATCATTCCTATATCGCATACGCAACGCTTATGTTGTAGTTCGAACACGTTCCCAATTGCTCAAGTCGTCTACGTATCCATATTGCAACAGGCAGAAAATTGACAATTTGGGCACATACCAAGAGGATTGTGCTCTATGCTTGTCGATACCACAACCAGCAGATAGATACCCAGTGGTCAAAGTTGAATCGCGTCCAGTTTGATATTGTGATCGGTAGACTGACAATCATTGAAACTAGGCGAAATTGGTAAATAAAGGCTACATTTCATCACCGGATGTACACCGAGCGATCGTTTCAGCGTTTGACTTTGTTCTTAGCCAGTCATCACTGACATTAGCCGCTAAAAAAACAGTGAATGGATTGCGGCATGGGACGCCGAAAGTGTATAGTCATTTTGTATAGAATTTTTTTTCACTGATATATAGGGTGGCATTAATCAACTTACAATGTTCCTACACCGGCTCGCAGTGGACTTTTTTTTTTCTAAGCATCTAAAGTACAAAAAGATTTCAACGAAAGGTTTTTTTCACGGCACCCACATACTCCCCATGTTTATATATTCCGACATTTGTCCGCAATATATAGACTTGTAAGCTATATATAGAATATCACCACTTGTTCTCGTTATCGTGTACATATAGCGTAGCTGCACGGTTAAAAGTAGGACACGTTTGGGGGTAAAAAAAAAAAGAAGAGGCACCGGTAGCGATTTTTTGCCGCAACCTCCGCTACTGTTACGGCAACGCCGGTATTTTTTTGTGGGGTTTAATTTATGCGTGAATTGCCAGACATACCACTCAGGTCTACGACCGAATGAGTTATGTCAGCAACCACAGACCGTCATGCTTCTAGCCACTTTTAGCTGGTTTGAAGAATGACGCAGCGGAGTTAGCAGCGCCCCCCAAGTGCACATCCCACGAATTGGAGCTATGCTCCGGGCAGGGGAGACACTTGTACCCTTTATGCGGTGGGTGTCCGCCGGTGGTGGGATTCGAACCCACCACCTCCCGAAGCCGAGGCCGGCGCCCTAACCACTGCGCCACGACTTCGGTGACATTTCGAAGGTTAACATCGTGTTTTGTGAGCGGGAACACTTTCTCCTCCTTACCTACTCTGGAATCCAATTGTTCCCTCCTCGCCTGAGGCAAAGCTGCCCTTTTCATGGTGCGACGGCGCATGCGCCCAGGCCTAGCGGATTGGTCGCGAAACGTCTTTGAAGGGTCGTGCGCAACCCCGCGTGCCGGGAAGTCCCCTGTAAAAGAAAAAAAGAAGAAGTAAGCGCTCGGACGCACGCCGCTACAAACGCTCGTGTCATGTACTGCCTTGAAACTCCACTGGCAGCTCTTCAGCGTCAGCTCGGTGCCGAAAACATGTGTAGCTTAAGACTGCAAGTTAACGTTTAAACAGAAAGCGACTAGGTTTTCTTATGGACTGCGCCGTGAGGCTACGTTGTTGCCGCCCTTCATTGATGGCTGGCCAATACATTAACGTAAAGCACTTGTGTTACACTTGGGCAACGCTTTAAAACATCGCGTTGACGACGAAATCTTGTTGCAAGGTCAGCCCTCACATGCTGGTGGTGGCAGCACGCGCGTGTCTTCACGTACTCATTCAAGGCGCGGTAAGACTGAGTCGATACGAAACCGACAAGACGCTCACGAACACGATTGACCGAATGTTGAGTACAATGCGTCATTGAAAGCACAATATCATATCAGGCCGAACAGGACGCAACCGACGAGCGCGAGTTGCCGCACTGCGACGGGCATTCTTGTCAACAGCACCGAGAAAATCAGTGCGCCGGCCATCGTTCGACCGAAGCCTAAGCGATCGGCTAGCAAACTGACGACGCGAAATGGCGACAGCGCCTTGGCTTGTATATATAATTAATCGCCGTCAAAGTGTGGCAAAAGATGCCTAAAAGTTGAAATGCACAAGATTCAACCCTCCCACGCTTTCCGTGCACATGAAGTTTGAGTCAATGCTGATGCGAATGTTAAGCCTAATGATGTCGTGCTTGTGCACCCACTTTTGGTGGACTTGAGCTGAAAGGGAAGCAGTAATATCGAATCAAACAGCTTTTATAGCTCAGTGCTGTCGTTCGCGATGAGAATGTTTGCAAGGCGCGTATACACTGTAATACATCAAATACATCTATTATAAATATGGAGCGCGCGCTTATGCTTCGCTTTCAAGAGTGGCACGAGACAGCATTCAAAGATCTCCGACTGCTTCTCACACTTCCCTGCAACTGGAGCATATGTACCTGTAATGTTTAGCGGGAAACGTCGGCTGCGAACGCTAGGCACGAAGGGGGGCTTTCTGGAAGAAATGGGGCTTCCAGCGTGCGGCCCGATGTGGCGTAGGCGAGCGCCATCTGGAGGCATTGCAAGGAACTGGGCGCACCACTCCGCCGCCCCCGAGGTACTCACGAGCCGGCGCCTGCAAATGGCGGACTCCGTTGGCGGTCCATCAATGATGAAGCGCTGGGAAATGCGTTTGTTTGAGTTTTCGCGTAACTTAGTTATGTTTTCTCGAATTGTAAAATTGCCATCCGTCACTATCATGTCTGTCGGTTTGTGTGTATGTCGTACGTTACGATTTTTCGGCGTATTTCAGATTGAGGCATTGAATTCAGTCGCCTTCTTGCGCCAAATGGAGGACCTTGGTATGGCTGGTTTGAAAATCCTTTCGTCTAAACGACGTCCGACGCCGGGTTCCGACACCAGATTTTATGGGACACCGGGCCCTTAACACTATGGCGTTAAGGTTGGCTCAAGCAGCTTGTTAGGAGTACGTATAGCTGGCGTGAACGTGGCACCTTATTTATCGACGACTGGTCATGAATTGGATCATTCCTATATCGCATACGCAACGCTTATGTTGTAGTTCGAACACGTTCCCAATTGCTCAAGTCGTCTACGTATCCATATTGCAACAGGCAGAAAATTGACAATTTGGGCACATACCAAGAGGATTGTGCTCTATGCTTGTCGATACCACAACCAGCAGATAGATACCCAGTGGTCAAAGTTGAATCGCGTCCAGTTTGATATTGTGATCGGTAGACTGACAATCATTGAAACTAGGCGAAATTGGTAAATAAAGGCTACATTTCATCACCGGATGTACACCGAGCGATCGTTTCAGCGTTTGACTTTGTTCTTAGCCAGTCATCACTGACATTAGCCGCTAAAAAAAACAGTGAATGGATTGCGGCATGGGACGCCGAAAGTGTATAGTCATTTTGTATAGAATTTTTTTTCACTGATATATAGGGTGGCATTAATCAACTTACAATGTTCCTACACCGGCTGGCAGTGGACTTTTTTTTTCTAAGCATCTGAAGTACAAAAAGATTTCAACGAAAGGTTTTTTTCACGGCACCCACATACTCCCCATGTTTATATATTCCGACATTTGTCCGCAATATATAGACTTGTAAGCTATATATAGAATATCACCACTTGTTCTCGTTATCGTGTACATATAGCGTAGCTGCACGGTTAAAAGTAGGACACGTTTGGGGGTAAAAAAAAAAAAAGAAGAGGCACCGGTAGCGATTTTTTGCCGCAACCTCCGCTACTGTTACGGCAACGCCGGTATTTTTTTGTGGGGTTTAATTTATGCGTGAATTGCCAGACATACCACTCAGGTCTACGACCGAATGAGTTATGTCAGCAACCACAGACCGTCATGCTTCTAGCCACTTTTAGCTGGTTTGAAGAATGACGCAGCGGAGTTAGCAGCGCCCCCCAAGTGCACATCCCACGAATTGGAGCTATGCTCCGGGCAGGGGAGACACTTGTACCCTTTATGCGGTGGGTGTCCGCCGGTGGTGGGATTCGAACCCACCACCTCCCGAAGCCGAGGCCGGCGCCCTAACCACTGCGCCACGACTTCGGTGACATTTCGAAGGTTAACATCGTGTTTTGTGAGCGGGAACACTTTCTCCTCCTTACCTACTCTGGAATCCAATTGTTCCCTCCTCGCCTGAGGCAAAGCTGCCCTTTTCATGGTGCGACGGCGCATGCGCCCAGGCCTAGCGGATTGGTCGCGAAACGTCTTTGAAGGGTCGTGCGCAACCCCGCGTGCCGGGAAGTCCCCTGTAAAAGAAAAAAAGAAGAAGTAAGCGCTCGGACGCACGCCGCTACAAACGCTCGTGTCATGTACTGCCTTGAAACTCCACTGGCAGCTCTTCAGCGTCAGCTCGGTGCCGAAAACATGTGTAGCTTAAGACTGCAAGTTAACGTTTAAACAGAAAGCGACTAGGTTTTCTTATGGACTGCGCCGTGAGGCTACGTTGTTGCCGCCCTTCATTGATGGCTGGCCAATACATTAACGTAAAGCACTTGTGTTACACTTGGGCAACGCTTTAAAACATCGCGTTGACGACGAAATCTTGTTGCAAGGTCAGCCCTCACATGCTGGTGGTGGCAGCACGCGCGTGTCTTCACGTACTCATTCAAGGCGCGGTAAGACTGAGTCGATACGAAACCGACAAGACGCTCACGAACACGATTGACCGAATGTTGAGTACAATGCGTCATTGAAAGCACAATATCATATCAGGCCGAACAGGACGCAACCGACGAGCGCGAGTTGCCGCACTGCGACGGGCATTCTTGTCAACAGCACCGAGAAAATCAGTGCGCCGGCCATCGTTCGACCGAAGCCTAAGCGATCGGCTAGCAAACTGACGACGCGAAATGGCGACAGCGCCTTGGCTTGTATATATAATTAATCGCCGTCAAAGTGTGGCAAAAGATGCCTAAAAGTTGAAATGCACAAGATTCAACCCTCCCACGCTTTCCGTGCACATGAAGTTTGAGTCAATGCTGATGCGAATGTTAAGCCTAATGATGTCGTGCTTGTGCACCCACTTTTGGTGGACTTGAGCTGAAAGGGAAGCAGTAATATCGAATCAAACAGCTTTTATAGCTCAGTGCTGTCGTTCGCGATGAGAATGTTTGCAAGGCGCGTATACACTGTAATACATCAAATACATCTATTATAAATATGGAGCGCGCGCTTATGCTTCGCTTTCAAGAGTGGCACGAGACAGCATTCAAAGATCTCCGACTGCTTCTCACACTTCCCTGCAACTGGAGCATATGTACCTGTAATGTTTAGCGGGAAACGTCGGCTGCGAACGCTAGGCACGAAGGGGGGCTTTCTGGAAGAAATGGGGCTTCCAGCGTGCGGCCCGATGTGGCGTAGGCGAGCGCCATCTGGAGGCATTGCAAGGAACTGGGCGCACCACTCCGCCGCCCCCGAGGTACTCACGAGCCGGCGCCTGCAAATGGCGGACTCCGTTGGCGGTCCATCAATGATGAAGCGCTGGGAAATGCGTTTGTTTGAGTTTTCGCGTAACTTAGTTATGTTTTCTCGAATTGTAAAATTGCCATCCGTCACTATCATGTCTGTCGGTTTGTGTGTATGTCGTACGTTACGATTTTTCGGCGTATTTCAGATTGAGGCATTGAATTCAGTCGCCTTCTTGCGCCAAATGGAGGACCTTGGTATGGCTGGTTTGAAAATCCTTTCGTCTAAACGACGTCCGACGCCGGGTTCCGACACCAGATTTTATGGGACACCGGGCCCTTAACACTATGGCGTTAAGGTTGGCTCAAGCAGCTTGTTAGGAGTACGTATAGCTGGCGTGAACGTGGCACCTTATTTATCGACGACTGGTCATGAATTGGATCATTCCTATATCGCATACGCAACGCTTATGTTGTAGTTCGAACACGTTCCCAATTGCTCAAGTCGTCTACGTATCCATATTGCAACAGGCAGAAAATTGACAATTTGGGCACATACCAAGAGGATTGTGCTCTATGCTTGTCGATACCACAACCAGCAGATAGATACCCAGTGGTCAAAGTTGAATCGCGTCCAGTTTGATATTGTGATCGGTAGACTGACAATCATTGAAACTAGGCGAAATTGGTAAATAAAGGCTACATTTCATCACCGGATGTACACCGAGCGATCGTTTCAGCGTTTGACTTTGTTCTTAGCCAGTCATCACTGACATTAGCCGCTAAAAAAAACAGTGAATGGATTGCGGCATGGGACGCCGAAAGTGTATAGTCATTTTGTATAGAATTTTTTTTCACTGATATATAGGGTGGCATTAATCAACTTACAATGTTCCTACACCGGCTGGCAGTGGACTTTTTTTTTTCTAAGCATCTGAAGTACAAAAAGATTTCAACGAAAGGTTTTTTTCACGGCACCCACATACTCCCCATGTTTATATATTCCGACATTTGTCCGCAATATATAGACTTGTAAGCTATATATAGAATATCACCACTTGTTCTCGTTATCGTGTACATATAGCGTAGCTGCACGGTTAAAAGTAGGACACGTTTGGGGGTAAAAAAAAAAAAAGAAGAGGCACCGGTAGCGATTTTTTGCCGCAACCTCCGCTACTGTTACGGCAACGCCGGTATTTTTTTGTGGGGTTTAATTTATGCGTGAATTGCCAGACATACCACTCAGGTCTACGACCGAATGAGTTATGTCAGCAACCACAGACCGTCATGCTTCTAGCCACTTTTAGCTGGTTTGAAGAATGACGCAGCGGAGTTAGCAGCGCCCCCCAAGTGCACATCCCACGAATTGGAGCTATGCTCCGGGCAGGGGAGACACTTGTACCCTTTATGCGGTGGGTGTCCGCCGGTGGTGGGATTCGAACCCACCACCTCCCGAAGCCGAGGCCGGCGCCCTAACCACTGCGCCACGACTTCGGTGACATTTCGAAGGTTAACATCGTGTTTTGTGAGCGGGAACACTTTCTCCTCCTTACCTACTCTGGAATCCAACTGTTCCCTCCTCGCCTGAGGCAAAGCTGCCCTTTTCATGGTGCGACGGCGCATGCGCCCAGGCCTAGCGGATTGGTCGCGAAACGTCTTTGAAGGGTCGTGCGCAACCCCGCGTGCCGGGAAGTCCCCTGTAAAAGAAAAAAAAAAGAAGTAAGCGCTCGGACGCACGCCGCTACAAACGCTCGTGTCATGTACTGCCTTGAAACTCCACTGGCAGCTCTTCAGCGTCAGCTCGGTGCCGAAAACATGTGTAGCTTAAGACTGCAAGTTAACGTTTAAACAGAAAGCGACTAGGTTTTCTTATGGACTGCGCCGTGAGGCTACGTTGTTGCCGCCCTTCATTGATGGCTGGCCAATACATTAACGTAAAGCACTTGTGTTACACTTGGGCAACGCTTTAAAACATCGCGTTGACGACGAAATCTTGTTGCAAGGTCAGCCCTCACATGCTGGTGGTGGCAGCACGCGCGTGTCTTCACGTACTCATTCAAGGCGCGGTAAGACTGAGTCGATACGAAACCGACAAGACGCTCACGAACACGATTGACCGAATGTTGAGTACAATGCGTCATTGAAAGCACAATATCATATCAGGCCGAACAGGACGCAACCGACGAGCGCGAGTTGCCGCACTGCGACGGGCATTCTTGTCAACAGCACCGAGAAAATCAGTGCGCCGGCCATCGTTCGACCGAAGCCTAAGCGATCGGCTAGCAAACTGACGACGCGAAATGGCGACAGCGCCTTGGCTTGTATATATAATTAATCGCCGTCAAAGTGTGGCAAAAGATGCCTAAAAGTTGAAATGCACAAGATTCAACCCTCCCACGCTTTCCGTGCACATGAAGTTTGAGTCAATGCTGATGCGAATGTTAAGCCTAATGATGTCGTGCTTGTGCACCCACTTTTGGTGGACTTGAGCTGAAAGGGAAGCAGTAATATCGAATCAAACAGCTTTTATAGCTCAGTGCTGTCGTTCGCGATGAGAATGTTTGCAAGGCGCGTATACACTGTAATACATCAAATACATCTATTATAAATATGGAGCGCGCGCTTATGCTTCGCTTTCAAGAGTGGCACGAGACAGCATTCAAAGATCTCCGACTGCTTCTCACACTTCCCTGCAACTGGAGCATATGCACCTGTAATGTTTAGCGGGAAACGTCGGCTGCGAACGCTAGGCACGAAGGGGGGCTTTCTGGAAGAAATGGGGCTTCCAGCGTGCGGCCCGATGTGGCGTAGGCGAGCGCCATCTGGAGGCATTGCAAGGAACTGGGCGCACCACTCCGCCGCCCCCGAGGTACTCACGAGCCGGCGCCTGCAAATGGCGGACTCCGTTGGCGGTCCATCAATGATGAAGCGCTGGGAAATGCGTTTGTTTGAGTTTTCGCGTAACTTAGTTATGTTTTCTCGAATTGTAAAATTGCCATCCGTCACTATCATGTCTGTCGGTTTGTGTGTATGTCGTACGTTACGATTTTTCGGCGTATTTCAGATTGAGGCATTGAATTCAGTCGCCTTCTTGCGCCAAATGGAGGACCTTGGTATGGCTGGTTTGAAAATCCTTTCGTCTAAACGACGTCCGACGCCGGGTTCCGACACCAGATTTTATGGGACACCGGGCCCTTAACGCTATGGCGTTAAGGTTGGCTCAAGCAGCTTGTTAGGAGTACGTATAGCTGGCGTGAACGTGGCACCTTATTTATCGACGACTGGTCATGAATTGGATCATTCCTATATCGCATACGCAACGCTTATGTTGTAGTTCGAACACGTTCCCAATTGCTCAAGTCGTCTACGTATCCATATTGCAACAGGCAGAAAATTGACAATTTGGGCACATACCAAGAGGATTGTGCTCTATGCTTGTCGATACCACAACCAGCAGATAGATACCCAGTGGTCAAAGTTGAATCGCGTCCAGTTTGATATTGTGATCGGTAGACTGACAATCATTGAAACTAGGCGAAATTGGTAAATAAAGGCTACATTTCATCACCGGATGTACACCGAGCGATCGTTTCAGCGTTTGACTTTGTTCTTAGCCAGTCATCACTGACATTAGCCGCTAAAAAAAACAGTGAATGGATTGCGGCATGGGACGCCGAAAGTGTATAGTCATTTTGTATAGAATTTTTTTTCACTGATATATAGGGTGGCATTAATCAACTTACAATGTTCCTACACCGGCTGGCAGTGGACTTTTTTTTTTCTAAGCATCTGAAGTACAAAAAGATTTCAACGAAAGGTTTTTTTCACGGCACCCACATACTCCCCATGTTTATATATTCCGACATTTGTCCGCAATATATAGACTTGTAAGCTATATATAGAATATCACCACTTGTTCTCGTTATCGTGTACATATAGCGTAGCTGCACGGTTAAAAGTAGGACACGTTTGGGGGTAAAAAAAAAAAGAAGAGGCACCGGTAGCGATTTTTTGCCGCAACCTCCGCTACTGTTACGGCAACGCCGGTATTTTTTTGTGCGGTTTAATTTATGCGTGAATTGCCAGACATACCACTCAGGTCTACGACCGAATGAGTTATGTCAGCAACCACAGACCGTCATGCTTCTAGCCACTTTTAGCTGGTTTGAAGAATGACGCAGCGGAGTTAGCAGCGCCCCCCAAGTGCACATCCCACGAATTGGAGCTATGCTCCGGGCAGGGGAGACACTTGTACCCTTTATGCGGTGGGTGTCCGCCGGTGGTGGGATTCGAACCCACCACCTCCCGAAGCCGAGGCCGGCGCCCTAACCACTGCGCCACGACTTCGGTGACATTTCGAAGGTTAACATCGTGTTTTGTGAGCGGGAACACTTTCTCCTCCTTACCTACTCTGGAATCCAATTGTTCCCTCCTCGCCTGAGGCAAAGCTGCCCTTTTCATGGTGCGACGGCGCATGCGCCCAGGCCTAGCGGATTGGTCGCGAAACGTCTTTGAAGGGTCGTGCGCAACCCCGCGTGCCGGGAAGTCCCCTGTAAAAGAAAAAAAGAAGAAGTAAGCGCTCGGACGCACGCCGCTACAAACGCTCGTGTCATGTACTGCCTTGAAACTCCACTGGCAGCTCTTCAGCGTCAGCTCGGTGCCGAAAACATGTGTAGCTTAAGACTGCAAGTTAACGTTTAAACAGAAAGCGACTAGGTTTTCTTATGGACTGCGCCGTGAGGCTACGTTGTTGCCGCCCTTCATTGATGGCTGGCCAATACATTAACGTAAAGCACTTGTGTTACACTTGGGCAACGCTTTAAAACATCGCGTTGACGACGAAATCTTGTTGCAAGGTCAGCCCTCACATGCTGGTGGTGGCAGCACGCGCGTGTCTTCACGTACTCATTCAAGGCGCGGTAAGACTGAGTCGATACGAAACCGACAAGACGCTCACGAACACGATTGACCGAATGTTGAGTACAATGCGTCATTGAAAGCACAATATCATATCAGGCCGAACAGGACGCAACCGACGAGCGCGAGTTGCCGCACTGCGACGGGCATTCTTGTCAACAGCACCGAGAAAATCAGTGCGCCGGCCATCGTTCGACCGAAGCCTAAGCGATCGGCTAGCAAACTGACGACGCGAAATGGCGACAGCGCCTTGGCTTGTATATATAATTAATCGCCGTCAAAGTGTGGCAAAAGATGCCTAAAAGTTGAAATGCACAAGATTCAACCCTCCCACGCTTTCCGTGCACATGAAGTTTGAGTCAATGCTGATGCGAATGTTAAGCCTAATGATGTCGTGCTTGTGCACCCACTTTTGGTGGACTTGAGCTGAAAGGGAAGCAGTAATATCGAATCAAACAGCTTTTATAGCTCAGTGCTGTCGTTCGCGATGAGAATGTTTGCAAGGCGCGTATACACTGTAATACATCAAATACATCTATTATAAATATGGAGCGCGCGCTTATGCTTCGCTTTCAAGAGTGGCACGAGACAGCATTCAAAGATCTCCGACTGCTTCTCACACTTCCCTGCAACTGGAGCATATGTACCTGTAATGTTTAGCGGGAAACGTCGGCTGCGAACGCTAGGCACGAAGGGGGGCTTTCTGGAAGAAATGGGGCTTCCAGCGTGCGGCCCGATGTGGCGTAGGCGAGCGCCATCTGGAGGCATTGCAAGGAACTGGGCGCACCACTCCGCTGCCCCCGAGGTACTCACGAGCCGGCGCCTGCAAATGGCGGACTCCGTTGGCGGTCCATCAATGATGAAGCGCTGGGAAATGCGTTTGTTTGAGTTTTCGCGTAACTTAGTTATGTTTTCTCGAATTGTAAAATTGCCATCCGTCACTATCATGTCTGTCGGTTTGTGTGTATGTCGTACGTTACGATTTTTCGGCGTATTTCAGATTGAGGCATTGAATTCAGTCGCCTTCTTGCGCCAAATGGAGGACCTTGGTATGGCTGGTTTGAAAATCCTTTCGTCTAAACGACGTCCGACGCCGGGTTCCGACACCAGATTTTATGGGACACCGGGCCCTTAACACTATGGCGTTAAGGTTGGCTCAAGCAGCTTGTTAGGAGTACGTATAGCTGGCGTGAACGTGGCACCTTATTTATCGACGACTGGTCATGAATTGGATCATTCCTATATCGCATACGCAACGCTTATGTTGTAGTTCGAACACGTTCCCAATTGCTCAAGTCGTCTACGTATCCATATTGCAACAGGCAGAAAATTGACAATTTGGGCACATACCAAGAGGATTGTGCTCTATGCTTGTCGATACCACAACCAGCAGATAGATACCCAGTGGTCAAAGTTGAATCGCGTCCAGTTTGATATTGTGATCGGTAGACTGACAATCATTGAAACTAGGCGAAATTGGTAAATAAAGGCTACATTTCATCACCGGATGTACACCGAGCGATCGTTTCAGCGTTTGACTTTGTTCTTAGCCAGTCATCACTGACATTAGCCGCTAAAAAAAACAGTGAATGGATTGCGGCATGGGACGCCGAAAGTGTATAGTCATTTTGTATAGAATTTTTTTTCACTGATATATAGGGTGGCATTAATCAACTTACAATGTTCCTACACCGGCTGGCAGTGGACTTTTTTTTTTCTAAGCATCTGAAGTACAAAAAGATTTCAACGAAAGGTTTTTTTCACGGCACCCACATACTCCCCATGTTTATATATTCCGACATTTGTCCGCAATATATAGACTTGTAAGCTATATATAGAATATCACCACTTGTTCTCGTTATCGTGTACATATAGCGTAGCTGCACGGTTAAAAGTAGGACACGTTTGGGGGTAAAAAAAAAAAAGAAGAGGCACCGGTAGCGATTTTTTGCCGCAACCTCCGCTACTGTTACGGCAACGCCGGTATTTTTTTGTGGGGTTTAATTTATGCGTGAATTGCCAGACATACCACTCAGGTCTACGACCGAATGAGTTATGTCAGCAACCACAGACCGTCATGCTTCTAGCCACTTTTAGCTGGTTTGAAGAATGACGCAGCGGAGTTAGCAGCGCCCCCCAAGTGCACATCCCACGAATTGGAGCTATGCTCCGGGCAGGGGAGACACTTGTACCCTTTATGCGGTGGGTGTCCGCCGGTGGTGGGATTCGAACCCACCACCTCCCGAAGCCGAGGCCGGCGCCCTAACCACTGCGCCACGACTTCGGTGACATTTCGAAGGTTAACATCGTGTTTTGTGAGCGGGAACACTTTCTCCTCCTTACCTACTCTGGAATCCAATTGTTCCCTCCTCGCCTGAGGCAAAGCTGCCCTTTTCATGGTGCGACGGCGCATGCGCCCAGGCCTAGCGGATTGGTCGCGAAACGTCTTTGAAGGGTCGTGCGCAACCCCGCGTGCCGGGAAGTCCCCTGTAAAAGAAAAAAAAAAGAAGTAAGCGCTCGGACGCACGCCGCTACAAACGCTCGTGTCATGTACTGCCTTGAAACTCCACTGGCAGCTCTTCAGCGTCAGCTCGGTGCCGAAAACATGTGTAGCTTAAGACTGCAAGTTAACGTTTAAACAGAAAGCGACTAGGTTTTCTTATGGACTGCGCCGTGAGGCTACGTTGTTGCCGCCCTTCATTGATGGCTGGCCAATACATTAACGTAAAGCACTTGTGTTACACTTGGGCAACGCTTTAAAACATCGCGTTGACGACGAAATCTTGTTGCAAGGTCAGCCCTCACATGCTGGTGGTGGCAGCACGCGCGTGTCTTCACGTACTCATTCAAGGCGCGGTAAGACTGAGTCGATACGAAACCGACAAGACGCTCACGAACACGATTGACCGAATGTTGAGTACAATGCGTCATTGAAAGCACAATATCATATCAGGCCGAACAGGACGCAACCGACGAGCGCGAGTTGCCGCACTGCGACGGGCATTCTTGTCAACAGCACCGAGAAAATCAGTGCGCCGGCCATCGTTCGACCGAAGCCTAAGCGATCGGCTAGCAAACTGACGACGCGAAATGGCGACAGCGCCTTGGCTTGTATATATAATTAATCGCCGTCAAAGTGTGGCAAAAGATGCCTAAAAGTTGAAATGCACAAGATTCAACCCTCCCACGCTTTCCGTGCACATGAAGTTTGAGTCAATGCTGATGCGAATGTTAAGCCTAATGATGTCGTGCTTGTGCACCCACTTTTGGTGGACTTGAGCTGAAAGGGAAGCAGTAATATCGAATCAAACAGCTTTTATAGCTCAGTGCTGTCGTTCGCGATGAGAATGTTTGCAAGGCGCGTATACACTGTAATACATCAAATACATCTATTATAAATATGGAGCGCGCGCTTATGCTTCGCTTTCAAGAGTGGCACGAGACAGCATTCAAAGATCTCCGACTGCTTCTCACACTTCCCTGCAACTGGAGCATATGTACCTGTAATGTTTAGCGGGAAACGTCGGCTGCGAACGCGAGGCACGAAGGGGGGCTTTCTGGAAGAAATGGGGCTTCCAGCGTGCGGCCCGATGTGGCGTAGGCGAGCGCCATCTGGAGGCATTGCAAGGAACTGGGCGCACCACTCCGCCGCCCCCGAGGTACTCACGAGCCGGCGCCTGCAAATGGCGGACTCCGTTGGCGGTCCATCAATGATGAAGCGCTGGGAAATGCGTTTGTTTGAGTTTTCGCGTAACTTAGTTATGTTTTCTCGAATTGTAAAATTGCCATCCGTCACTATCATGTCTGTCGGTTTGTGTGTATGTCGTACGTTACGATTTTTCGGCGTATTTCAGATTGAGGCATTGAATTCAGTCGCCTTCTTGCGCCAAATGGAGGACCTTGGTATGGCTGGTTTGAAAATCCTTTCGTCTAAACGACGTCCGACGCCGGGTTCCGACACCAGATTTTATGGGACACCGGGCCCTTAACGCTATGGCGTTAAGGTTGGCTCAAGCAGCTTGTTAGGAGTACGTATAGCTGGCGTGAACGTGGCACCTTATTTATCGACGACTGGTCATGAATTGGATCATTCCTATATCGCATACGCAACGCTTATGTTGTAGTTCGAACACGTTCCCAATTGCTCAAGTCGTCTACGTATCCATATTGCAACAGGCAGAAAATTGACAATTTGGGCACATACCAAGAGGATTGTGCTCTATGCTTGTCGATACCACAACCAGCAGATAGATACCCAGTGGTCAAAGTTGAATCGCGTCCAGTTTGATATTGTGATCGGTAGACTGACAATCATTGAAACTAGGCGAAATTGGTAAATAAAGGCTACATTTCATCACCGGATGTACACTGTCGTCCTTTATGAAAGGGAACACGCGAGCGCGTGGCCTGCGCTATCCGGCGGCTGCCTACAGCGCCAGCAACCAACAGCTAAAGAAAACACGTCCGCTTTTGGCGCCATCTATTGGCAAACAAAATAACGAGTCATGGCAAGTGGACAAGTGCTGCTAGATTATGCTCCCTCTCCGCTCGCGTAACGAGCGATGGCTGCAGCACGTCGTCTGCTGCCAACAAATCTAACGTGGTTGCGAGCACGGTCGAAACGTAGAAGCTCTGTCTCTCGGCTTACGTCAGTTGCGCTTCGCCTAAGCTATAGCTATATAGGTGAGAACGATGCACTCAGGGGAAGGTTTGGTTGTTCTTTATAAATGAATGATTCTCTGCATCATTCAGTGATACTCTGTATCATGCGAGCTCCATGGCTTCGTCGTGGAACTCGCGTTTGCTTAAGCCACCACTAAATAGATTTCCAAGAACACAATATGCAGCATTCCAGTTCTGCAGCGAATAAAGGTGTGAATGTTCATGGAAACATGTTTAGCTTCAGCTGTATTGTCCCTGCGTTGCGAATGAAAGTAGAAATGCCATTTAGACTCGCTCGAGGATAAATTTCAAACCGACCTTGCATGGCACTAACCCCCGAATTCGAGCGTGTCTGTCCGCGTGAGGATGTGCGTGGGCTTCAAAAAGACGACGGTAGCGATTCCCCTCGGCTAAATGGTCACTATGTGTGTGCGATAATCGGCAGCAGTCCATCAAAACTGCTGCATGGTTTTGAGCTGAGTTGCAGCGCTATGACCAGTTCGGTCGGTGGACCAAGTTAGAGTCTAGGATCATTTAAGAATACCGGGGTGAAGATCGTAGTGATAATGCGCTACTTCATGCGTGTAACATATGGGCTCGAAAATACTACGAGAGGGAAAGGTAGGATGCTGAACGCCTTGCGTAGTGGCTTTATAAGAATTGATAGGGGCATGTGTAGTTTAATTCCTTTTTTGTGGGCCACGAGGCATAAGGCCATCAATATGGCTCGTGTTCCACTCGAGGAAGGCGAAACATTTATTGAGCTTAGTATTGCTGGCTACAGCCAGCGGTATATTGCATAAACTACAAGGAGGCCACTAAAAACAGTAAACAGCATCGCTCAGGCCTTCAAGGAGGAATGCCCTGTGAACGACGCTCCGCAGAGGCGCAGACCTCGGACAACAACTGAAGACGAAGACCGTGCGTTTGTGGCTACAGTAGCACTGAAGCCACAGACAACAGTCCCTGAAGTACTGAAGGAACTTGGCATTAAGGTGTGCGAGACGACTGTGAAACGCCGCCTCGCAGAAGCTGGACTCAATAAGAGGGTTGCTTGCAGGAAACCGCTGCTTCGAGACACCAACAAAGCCAAACACCTGCCATTTGCGAAGGACCATGCAGATTGGGCTACCTCCGACTGGGAAAGTGTTGTATTCACCGACGAGAGTTCATTCACGACCCGGTGGGGCCAGAGACAAAGAGTGTGGCGCCCAGAAAACAGCGGGTAGGTGACGTTTTATGCTTAAAGGTAATTATATCACTCTAAGAAGTGCTTAAAAATTCTACCGGTTGGTCACCGTTATTTATACATTATGTGATATTGCAGTCTCTTATATCGCGTAGACGGCAGACAGAGCTTGATATGCAAGGCACGGTGCTAGATTACGTTTAACAGCGTTAAAGTGTAGTCGTGTTCTCTATTATTACTAATATGATTACCCTCATCAGCATTAGTTCGCATTTAAAAATACTTTAGCACATGCTGAAAATATAGACATGGAAGAGGGGGCAGTAGGCTGGCAACATCCACAAACAGAGGCACACCACCAGCCCAATTGTTGTTTCAATGTGCGAGAATAGAAAATGTCAAAATAACTTGAAAGAAATAGGAAAGTGAATAAAAACCTAGAACAGTACAAAACGTGGACATGAACAGCCGGCGATAAATGCGCGCTCCATGCAGCACAGCGGAATACCGCATGGTTGGCGTAAAGGAAGGGTATTCGAGATAAGTGTAGTGACTTGGTTTGGTGTCAATGCTTGATCTGATGATACTTTTCTGCAGTTACAGACCAGAATACCTTCAGCGAGTGGCTGCAAGTGGACGTTTAGCAGTGTGCGTGTGGGGCCTCGTGACCAACGGGCTTGGTCCACTAGTCCGCATAGAGGACAGATTCACGTCTGCCGCCTACTGCTCAATCCTAGACGACGTGATGGCGCCCTACTTGCTCAATGGGCCCTTCCCAGAAGGCGATTGCATCTACCTGAAGACAGCTCGCACGTCCATACATACCGAAGGGTGACAAGCTTTTTCGAGGATCGTGTAATCAACTCTCTAAGTAATCTAATTATTCAACCACCAGTCGCCAGAACTTAACATTATTGAGAACGTGTGGGACCTTTTCAAAACTGCGCTGGCGGCTCGGTCTCTGCACGAACTGTCGGCCGACGACCTTTGGGGTGCCATAAAGGAGGAGTGGGAGCGGCTGAGAAGCAACAGATCACTAACGGCCGCCTGGTATAACTCGCGACCCTCAAGAATGGCAGCTGTCGGCGCAGCAAATGGGGACGCCACGAGGTACTAAGAAGTGCGCCGAAACAACATATTTCAGCCTTTTGTTTATTTTTTGTTTTGGTGCTCAACACAAAAGAAAAAATTACGTATATTTTTGTCAATAAATGTATTGATATCTGTTTTTGCATTTTGTGCTCGCTACTTTTACATTAATGATACAACATTAAAATACTGAGAAACATTCCGAACACTTTTTTTCTTCAAGTTTCTTAAGTAGCAACATCTCCTCGCTGTCATCACGGTCAGGGCGCTTTGATTGTGCATGGCGTTATAGCATCAAGCGCAGATATACTAAACGACAGAGAACTTTTTCTGTCGACAGACCACTACTTTCCGGGTAAGTGTGTTTCTGCCTCGAAGGAACCTTTCCGCGGCGTTCAGTGATTCACTTTCGAAAAAGCAAACAACAACCAAACCTTCCCCTGAGTGCATTGCTCTCACCTATATAGCTTAGGCGAAGCGCAACTGGCGTAAGCCGAGAGCGTCTACGTTTCGACCGTGCTCGCGCACCACGTTAGATTTGTTGGCAGCAGACGACGCGCTACAGCCATCGCCCGCTGCGCGAGCGGAGAGGGAGCATAATCTAGCAGCGCTTGTCCGCCGGCCATGACTCGTTATTTTGTTTGACAATAGATGACGCCAAAAGTGGACGTGCTTTCTTTAGCTGTCGGTTGATGGCGCTGTAGGCAGCCACCGCAGAGCGCAGGCCACGCGCTCGCGTGTTCCCTTTCATAAAGGACGACAGTGTACACCGAGCGATCGTTTCAGCGTTTGACTTTGTTCTTAGCCAGTCATCACTGACATTAGCCGCTAAAAAAAACAGTGAATGGATTGCGGCATGGGACGCCGAAAGTGTATAGTCATTTTGTATAGAATTTTTTTTCACTGATATATAGGGTGGCATTAATCAACTTACAATGTTCCTACACCGGCTGGCAGTGGACTTTTTTTTTTCTAAGCATCTGAAGTACAAAAAGATTTCAACGAAAGGTTTTTTTCACGGCACCCACATACTCCCCATGTTTATATATTCCGACATTTGTCCGCAATATATAGACTTGTAAGCTATATATAGAATATCACCACTTGTTCTCGTTATCGTGTACATATAGCGTAGCTGCACGGTTAAAAGTAGGACACGTTTGGGGGTAAAAAAAAAAAAAAGAAGAGGCACCGGTAGCGATTTTTTGCCGCAACCTCCGCTACTGTTACGGCAACGCCGGTATTTTTTTGTGGGGTTTAATTTATGCGTGAATTGCCAGACATACCACTCAGGTCTACGACCGAATGAGTTATGTCAGCAACCACAGACCGTCATGCTTCTAGCCACTTTTAGCTGGTTTGAAGAATGACGCAGCGGAGTTAGCAGCGCCCCCCAAGTGCACATCCCACGAATTGGAGCTATGCTCCGGGCAGGGGAGACACTTGTACCCTTTATGCGGTGGGTGTCCGCCGGTGGTGGGATTCGAACCCACCACCTCCCGAAGCCGAGGCCGGCGCCCTAACCACTGCGCCACGACTTCGGTGACATTTCGAAGGTTAACATCGTGTTTTGTGAGCGGGAACACTTTCTCCTCCTTACCTACTCTGGAATCCAATTGTTCCCTCCTCGCCTGAGGCAAAGCTGCCCTTTTCATGATGCGACGGCGCATGCGCCCAGGCCTAGCGGATTGGTCGCGAAACGTCTTTGAAGGGTCGTGCGCAACCCCGCGTGCCGGGAAGTCCCCTGTAAAAGAAAAAAAAAAGAAGTAAGCGCTCGGACGCACGCCGCTACAAACGCTCGTGTCATGTACTGCCTTGAAACTCCACTGGCAGCTCTTCAGCGTCAGCTCGGTGCCGAAAACATGTGTAGCTTAAGACTGCAAGTTAACGTTTAAACAGAAAGCGACTAGGTTTTCTTATGGACTGCGCCGTGAGGCTACGTTGTTGCCGCCCTTCATTGATGGCTGGCCAATACATTAACGTAAAGCACTTGTGTTACACTTGGGCAACGCTTTAAAACATCGCGTTGACGACGAAATCTTGTTGCAAGGTCAGCCCTCACATGCTGGTGGTGGCAGCACGCGCGTGTCTTCACGTACTCATTCAAGGCGCGGTAAGACTGAGTCGATACGAAACCGACAAGACGCTCACGAACACGATTGACCGAATGTTGAGTACAATGCGTCATTGAAAGCACAATATCATATCAGGCCGAACAGGACGCAACCGACGAGCGCGAGTTGCCGCACTGCGACGGGCATTCTTGTCAACAGCACCGAGAAAATCAGTGCGCCGGCCATCGTTCGACCGAAGCCTAAGCGATCGGCTAGCAAACTGACGACGCGAAATGGCGACAGCGCCTTGGCTTGTATATATAATTAATCGCCGTCAAAGTGTGGCAAAAGATGCCTAAAAGTTGAAATGCACAAGATTCAACCCTCCCACGCTCTCCGTGCACATGAAGTTTGAGTCAATGCTGATGCGAATGTTAAGCCTAATGATGTCGTGCTTGTGCACCCACTTTTGGTGGACTTGAGCTGAAAGGGAAGCAGTAATATCGAATCAAACAGCTTTTATAGCTCAGTGCTGTCGTTCGCGATGAGAATGTTTGCAAGGCGCGTATACACTGTAATACATCAAATACATCTATTATAAATATGGAGCGCGCGCTTATGCTTCGCTTTCAAGAGTGGCACGAGACAGCATTCAAAGATCTCCGACTGCTTCTCACACTTCCCTGCAACTGGAGCATATGTACCTGTAATGTTTAGCGGGAAACGTCGGCTGCGAACGCTAGGCACGAAGGGGGGCTTTCTGGAAGAAATGGGGCTTCCAGCGTGCGGCCCGATGTGGCGTAGGCGAGCGCCATCTGGAGGCATTGCAAGGAACTGGGCGCACCACTCCGCCGCCCCCGAGGTACTCACGAGCCGGCGCCTGCAAATGGCGGACTCCGTTGGCGGTCCATCAATGATGAAGCGCTGGGAAATGCGTTTGTTTGAGTTTTCGCGTAACTTAGTTATGTTTTCTCGAATTGTAAAATTGCCATCCGTCACTATCATGTCTGTCGGTTTGTGTGTATGTCGTACGTTACGATTTTTCGGCGTATTTCAGATTGAGGCATTGAATTCAGTCGCCTTCTTGCGCCAAATGGAGGACCTTGGTATGGCTGGTTTGAAAATCCTTTCGTCTAAACGACGTCCGACGCCGGGTTCCGACACCAGATTTTATGGGACACCGGGCCCTTAACGCTATGGCGTTAAGGTTGGCTCAAGCAGCTTGTTAGGAGTACGTATAGCTGGCGTGAACGTGGCACCTTATTTATCGACGACTGGTCATGAATTGGATCATTCCTATATCGCATACGCAACGCTTATGTTGTAGTTCGAACACGTTCCCAATTGCTCAAGTCGTCTACGTATCCATATTGCAACAGGCAGAAAATTGACAATTTGGGCACATACCAAGAGGATTGTGCTCTATGCTTGTCGATACCACAACCAGCAGATAGATACCCAGTGGTCAAAGTTGAATCGCGTCCAGTTTGATATTGTGATCGGTAGACTGACAATCATTGAAACTAGGCGAAATTGGTAAATAAAGGCTACATTTCATCACCGGATGTACACCGAGCGATCGTTTCAGCGTTTGACTTTGTTCTTAGCCAGTCATCACTGACATTAGCCGCTAAAAAAAACAGTGAATGGATTGCGGCATGGGACGCCGAAAGTGTATAGTCATTTTGTATAGAATTTTTTTTCACTGATATATAGGGTGGCATTAATCAACTTACAATGTTCCTACACCGGCTGGCAGTGGACTTTTTTTTTTTCTAAGCATCTGAAGTACAAAAAGATTTCAACGAAAGGTTTTTTTCACGGCACCCACATACTCCCCATGTTTATATATTCCGACATTTGTCCGCAATATATAGACTTGTAAGCTATATATAGAATATCACCACTTGTTCTCGTTATCGTGTACATATAGCGTAGCTGCACGGTTAAAAGTAGGACACGTTTGGGGGTAAAAAAAAAAAAAAAGAAGAGGCACCGGTAGCGATTTTTTGCCGCAACCTCCGCTACTGTTACGGCAACGCCGGTATTTTTTTGTGGGGTTTAATTTATGCGTGAATTGCCAGACATACCACTCAGGTCTACGACCGAATGAGTTATGTCAGCAACCACAGACCGTCATGCTTCTAGCCACTTTTAGCTGGTTTGAAGAATGACGCAGCGGAGTTAGCAGCGCCCCCCAAGTGCACATCCCACGAATTGGAGCTATGCTCCGGGCAGGGGAGACACTTGTACCCTTTATGCGGTGGGTGTCCGCCGGTGGTGGGATTCGAACCCACCACCTCCCGAAGCCGAGGCCGGCGCCCTAACCACTGCGCCACGACTTCGGTGACATTTCGAAGGTTAACATCGTGTTTTGTGAGCGGGAACACTTTCTCCTCCTTACCTACTCTGGAATCCAATTGTTCCCTCCTCGCCTGAGGCAAAGCTGCCCTTTTCATGGTGCGACGGCGCATGCGCCCAGGCCTAGCGGATTGGTCGCGAAACGTCTTTGAAGGGTCGTGCGCAACCCCGCGTGCCGGGAAGTCCCCTGTAAAAGAAAAAAAAAAGAAGTAAGCGCTCGGACGCACGCCGCTACAAACGCTCGTGTCATGTACTGCCTTGAAACTCCACTGGCAGCTCTTCAGCGTCAGCTCGGTGCCGAAAACATGTGTAGCTTAAGACTGCAAGTTAACGTTTAAACAGAAAGCGACTAGGTTTTCTTATGGACTGCGCCGTGAGGCTACGTTGTTGCCGCCCTTCATTGATGGCTGGCCAATACATTAACGTAAAGCACTTGTGTTACACTTGGGCAACGCTTTAAAACATCGCGTTGACGACGAAATCTTGTTGCAAGGTCAGCCCTCACATGCTGGTGGTGGCAGCACGCGCGTGTCTTCACGTACTCATTCAAGGCGCGGTAAGACTGAGTCGATACGAAACCGACAAGACGCTCACGAACACGATTGACCGAATGTTGAGTACAATGCGTCATTGAAAGCACAATATCATATCAGGCCGAACAGGACGCAACCGACGAGCGCGAGTTGCCGCACTGCGACGGGCATTCTTGTCAACAGCACCGAGAAAATCAGTGCGCCGGCCATCGTTCGACCGAAGCCTAAGCGATCGGCTAGCAAACTGACGACGCGAAATGGCGACAGCGCCTTGGCTTGTATGTATAATTAATCGCCGTCAAAGTGTGGCAAAAGATGCCTAAAAGTTGAAATGCACAAGATTCAACCCTCCCACGCTTTCCGTGCACATGAAGTTTGAGTCAATGCTGATGCGAATGTTAAGCCTAATGATGTCGTGCTTGTGCACCCACTTTTGGTGGACTTGAGCTGAAAGGGAAGCAGTAATATCGAATCAAACAGCTTTTATAGCTCAGTGCTGTCGTTCGCGATGAGAATGTTTGCAAGGCGCGTATACACTGTAATACATCAAATACATCTATTATAAATATGGAGCGCGCGCTTATGCTTCGCTTTCAAGAGTGGCACGAGACAGCATTCAAAGATCTCCGACTGCTTCTCACACTTCCCTGCAACTGGAGCATATGTACCTGTAATGTTTAGCGGGAAACGTCGGCTGCGAACGCTAGGCACGAAGGGGGGCTTTCTGGAAGAAATGGGGCTTCCAGCGTGCGGCCCGATGTGGCGTAGGCGAGCGCCATCTGGAGGCATTGCAAGGAACTGGGCGCACCACTCCGCCGCCCCCGAGGTACTCACGAGCCGGCGCCTGCAAATGGCGGACTCCGTTGGCGGTCCATCAATGATGAAGCGCTGGGAAATGCGTTTGTTTGAGTTTTCGCGTAACTTAGTTATGTTTTCTCGAATTGTAAAATTGCCATCCGTCACTATCATGTCTGTCGGTTTGTGTGTATGTCGTACGTTACGATTTTTCGGCGTATTTCAGATTGAGGCATTGAATTCAGTCGCCTTCTTGCGCCAAATGGAGGACCTTGGTATGGCTGGTTTGAAAATCCTTTCGTCTAAACGACGTCCGACGCCGGGTTCCGACACCAGATTTTATGGGACACCGGGCCCTTAACGCTATGGCGTTAAGGTTGGCTCAAGCAGCTTGTTAGGAGTACGTATAGCTGGCGTGAACGTGGCACCTTATTTATCGACGACTGGTCATGAATTGGATCATTCCTATATCGCATACGCAACGCTTATGTTGTAGTTCGAACACGTTCCCAATTGCTCAAGTCGTCTACGTATCCATATTGCAACAGGCAGAAAATTGACAATTTGGGCACATACCAAGAGGATTGTGCTCTATGCTTGTCGATACCACAACCAGCAGATAGATACCCAGTGGTCAAAGTTGAATCGCGTCCAGTTTGATATTGTGATCGGTAGACTGACAATCATTGAAACTAGGCGAAATTGGTAAATAAAGGCTACATTTCATCACCGGATGTACACCGAGCGATCGTTTCAGCGTTTGACTTTGTTCTTAGCCAGTCATCACTGACATTAGCCGCTAAAAAAAACAGTGAATGGATTGCGGCATGGGACGCCGAAAGTGTATAGTCATTTTGTATAGAATTTTTTTTCACTGATATATAGGGTGGCATTAATCAACTTACAATGTTCCTACACCGGCTGGCAGTGGACTTTTTTTTTTCTAAGCATCTGAAGTACAAAAAGATTTCAACGAAAGGTTTTTTTCACGGCACCCACATACTCCCCATGTTTATATATTCCGACATTTGTCCGCAATATATAGACTTGTAAGCTATATATAGAATATCACCACTTGTTCTCGTTATCGTGTACATATAGCGTAGCTGCACGGTTAAAAGTAGGACACGTTTGGGGGTAAAAAAAAAAAAAAAGAAGAGGCACCGGTAGCGATTTTTTGCCGCAACCTCCGCTACTGTTACGGCAACGCCGGTATTTTTTTGTGGGGTTTAATTTATGCGTGAATTGCCAGACATACCACTCAGGTCTACGACCGAATGAGTTATGTCAGCAACCACAGACCGTCATGCTTCTAGCCACTTTTAGCTGGTTTGAAGAATGACGCAGCGGAGTTAGCAGCGCCCCCCAAGTGCACATCCCACGAATTGGAGCTATGCTCCGGGCAGGGGAGACACTTGTACCCTTTATGCGGTGGGTGTCCGCCGGTGGTGGGATTCGAACCCACCACCTCCCGAAGCCGAGGCCGGCGCCCTAACCACTGCGCCACGACTTCGGTGACATTTCGAAGGTTAACATCGTGTTTTGTGAGCGGGAACACTTTCTCCTCCTTACCTACTCTGGAATCCAATTGTTCCCTCCTCGCCTGAGGCAAAGCTGCCCTTTTCATGGTGCGACGGCGCATGCGCCCAGGCCTAGCGGATTGGTCGCGAAACGTCTTTGAAGGGTCGTGCGCAACCCCGCGTGCCGGGAAGTCCCCTGTAAAAGAAAAAAAAAAGAAGTAAGCGCTCGGACGCACGCCGCTACAAACGCTCGTGTCATGTACTGCCTTGAAACTCCACTGGCAGCTCTTCAGCGTCAGCTCGGTGCCGAAAACATGTGTAGCTTAAGACTGCAAGTTAACGTTTAAACAGAAAGCGACTAGGTTTTCTTATGGACTGCGCCGTGAGGCTACGTTGTTGCCGCCCTTCATTGATGGCTGGCCAATACATTAACGTAAAGCACTTGTGTTACACTTGGGCAACGCTTTAAAACATCGCGTTGACGACGAAATCTTGTTGCAAGGTCAGCCCTCACATGCTGGTGGTGGCAGCACGCGCGTGTCTTCACGTACTCATTCAAGGCGCGGTAAGACTGAGTCGATACGAAACCGACAAGACGCTCACGAACACGATTGACCGAATGTTGAGTACAATGCGTCATTGAAAGCACAATATCATATCAGGCCGAACAGGACGCAACCGACGAGCGCGAGTTGCCGCACTGCGACGGGCATTCTTGTCAACAGCACCGAGAAAATCAGTGCGCCGGCCATCGTTCGACCGAAGCCTAAGCGATCGGCTAGCAAACTGACGACGCGAAATGGCGACAGCGCCTTGGCTTGTATATATAATTAATCGCCGTCAAAGTGTGGCAAAAGATGCCTAAAAGTTGAAATGCACAAGATTCAACCCTCCCACGCTTTCCGTGCACATGAAGTTTGAGTCAATGCTGATGCGAATGTTAAGCCTAATGATGTCGTGCTTGTGCACCCACTTTTGGTGGACTTGAGCTGAAAGGGAAGCAGTAATATCGAATCAAACAGCTTTTATAGCTCAGTGCTGTCGTTCGCGATGAGAATGTTTGCAAGGCGCGTATACACTGTAATACATCAAATACATCTATTATAAATATGGAGCGCGCGCTTATGCTTCGCTTTCAAGAGTGGCACGAGACAGCATTCAAAGATCTCCGACTGCTTCTCACACTTCCCTGCAACTGGAGCATATGTACCTGTAATGTTTAGCGGGAAACGTCGGCTGCGAACGCTAGGCACGAAGGGGGGCTTTCTGGAAGAAATGGGGCTTCCAGCGTGCGGCCCGATGTGGCGTAGGCGAGCGCCATCTGGAGGCATTGCAAGGAACTGGGCGCACCACTCCGCCGCCCCCGAGGTACTCACGAGCCGGCGCCTGCAAATGGCGGACTCCGTTGGCGGTCCATCAATGATGAAGCGCTGGGAAATGCGTTTGTTTGAGTTTTCGCGTAACTTAGTTATGTTTTCTCGAATTGTAAAATTGCCATCCGTCACTATCATGTCTGTCGGTTTGTGTGTATGTCGTACGTTACGATTTTTCGGCGTATTTCAGATTGAGGCATTGAATTCAGTCGCCTTCTTGCGCCAAATGGAGGACCTTGGTATGGCTGGTTTGAAAATCCTTTCGTCTAAACGACGTCCGACGCCGGGTTCCGACACCAGATTTTATGGGACACCGGGCCCTTAACGCTATGGCGTTAAGGTTGGCTCAAGCAGCTTGTTAGGAGTACGTATAGCTGGCGTGAACGTGGCACCTTATTTATCGACGACTGGTCATGATTTGGATCTTTCCTATATCGCATACGCAACGCTTATGTTGTAGTTCGAACACGTTCCCAATTGCTCAAGTCGTCTACGTATCCATATTGCAACAGGCAGAAAATTGACAATTTGGGCACATACCAAGAGGATTGTGCTCTATGCTTGTCGATACCACAACCAGCAGATAGATACCCAGTGGTCAAAGTTGAATCGCGTCCAGTTTGATATTGTGATCGGTAGACTGACAATCATTGAAACTAGGCGAAATTGGTAAATAAAGGCTACATTTCATCACCGGATGTACACCGAGCGATCGTTTCAGCGTTTGACTTTGTTCTTAGCCAGTCATCACTGACATTAGCCGCTAAAAAAAACAGTGAATGGATTGCGGCATGGGACGCCGAAAGTGTATAGTCATTTTGTATAGAATTTTTTTTCACTGATATATAGGGTGGCATTAATCAACTTACAATGTTCCTACACCGGCTGGCAGTGGACTTTTTTTTTTCTAAGCATCTGAAGTACAAAAAGATTTCAACGAAAGGTTTTTTTCACGGCACCCACATACTCCCCATGTTTATATATTCCGACATTTGTCCGCAATATATAGACTTGTAAGCTATATATAGAATATCACCACTTGTTCTCGTTATCGTGTACATATAGCGTAGCTGCACGGTTAAAAGTAGGACACGTTTGGGGGTAAAAAAAAAAAAAAAGAAGAGGCACCGGTAGCGATTTTTTGCCGCAACCTCCGCTACTGTTACGGCAACGCCGGTATTTTTTTGTGGGGTTTAATTTATGCGTGAATTGCCAGACATACCACTCAGGTCTACGACCGAATGAGTTATGTCAGCAACCACAGACCGTCATGCTTCTAGCCACTTTTAGCTGGTTTGAAGAATGACGCAGCGGAGTTAGCAGCGCCCCCCAAGTGCACATCCCACGAATTGGAGCTATGCTCCGGGCAGGGGAGACACTTGTACCCTTTATGCGGTGGGTGTCCGCCGGTGGTGGGATTCGAACCCACCACCTCCCGAAGCCGAGGCCGGCGCCCTAACCACTGCGCCACGACTTCGGTGACATTTCGAAGGTTAACATCGTGTTTTGTGAGCGGGAACACTTTCTCCTCCTTACCTACTCTGGAATCCAATTGTTCCCTCCTCGCCTGAGGCAAAGCTGCCCTTTTCATGGTGCGACGGCGCATGCGCCCAGGCCTAGCGGATTGGTCGCGAAACGTCTTTGAAGGGTCGTGCGCAACCCCGCGTGCCGGGAAGTCCCCTGTAAAAGAAAAAAAAAAGAAGTAAGCGCTCGGACGCACGCCGCTACAAACGCTCGTGTCATGTACTGCCTTGAAACTCCACTGGCAGCTCTTCAGCGTCAGCTCGGTGCCGAAAACATGTGTAGCTTAAGACTGCAAGTTAACGTTTAAACAGAAAGCGACTAGGTTTTCTTATGGACTGCGCCGTGAGGCTACGTTGTTGCCGCCCTTCATTGATGGCTGGCCAATACATTAACGTAAAGCACTTGTGTTACACTTGGGCAACGCTTTAAAACATCGCGTTGACGACGAAATCTTGTTGCAAGGTCAGCCCTCACATGCTGGTGGTGGCAGCACGCGCGTGTCTTCACGTACTCATTCAAGGCGCGGTAAGACTGAGTCGATACGAAACCGACAAGACGCTCACGAACACGATTGACCGAATGTTGAGTACAATGCGTCATTGAAAGCACAATATCATATCAGGCCGAACAGGACGCAACCGACGAGCGCGAGTTGCCGCACTGCGACGGGCATTCTTGTCAACAGCACCGAGAAAATCAGTGCGCCGGCCATCGTTCGACCGAAGCCTAAGCGATCGGCTAGCAAACTGACGACGCGAAATGGCGACAGCGCCTTGGCTTGTATATATAATTAATCGCCGTCAAAGTGTGGCAAAAGATGCCTAAAAGTTGAAATGCACAAGATTCAACCCTCCCACGCTTTCCGTGCACATGAAGTTTGAGTCAATGCTGATGCGAATGTTAAGCCTAATGATGTCGTGCTTGTGCACCCACTTTTGGTGGACTTGAGCTGAAAGGGAAGCAGTAATATCGAATCAAACAGCTTTTATAGCTCAGTGCTGTCGTTCGCGATGAGAATGTTTGCAAGGCGCGTATACACTGTAATACATCAAATACATCTATTATAAATATGGAGCGCGCGCTTATGCTTCGCTTTCAAGAGTGGCACGAGACAGCATTCAAAGATCTCCGACTGCTTCTCACACTTCCCTGCAACTGGAGCATATGTACCTGTAATGTTTAGCGGGAAACGTCGGCTGCGAACGCTAGGCACGAAGGGGGGCTTTCTGGAAGAAATGGGGCTTCCAGCGTGCGGCCCGATGTGGCGTAGGCGAGCGCCATCTGGAGGCATTGCAAGGAACTGGGCGCACCACTCCGCCGCCCCCGAGGTACTCACGAGCCGGCGCCTGCAAATGGCGGACTCCGTTGGCGGTCCATCAATGATGAAGCGCTGGGAAATGCGTTTGTTTGAGTTTTCGCGTAACTTAGTTATGTTTTCTCGAATTGTAAAATTGCCATCCGTCACTATCATGTCTGTCGGTTTGTGTGTATGTCGTACGTTACGATTTTTCGGCGTATTTCAGATTGAGGCATTGAATTCAGTCGCCTTCTTGCGCCAAATGGAGGACCTTGGTATGGCTGGTTTGAAAATCCTTTCGTCTAAACGACGTCCGACGCCGGGTTCCGACACCAGATTTTATGGGACACCGGGCCCTTAACGCTATGGCGTTAAGGTTGGCTCAAGCAGCTTGTTAGGAGTACGTATAGCTGGCGTGAACGTGGCACCTTATTTATCGACGACTGGTCATGAATTGGATCATTCCTATATCGCATACGCAACGCTTATGTTGTAGTTCGAACACGTTCCCAATTGCTCAAGTCGTCTACGTATCCATATTGCAACAGGCAGAAAATTGACAATTTGGGCACATACCAAGAGGATTGTGCTCTATGCTTGTCGATACCACAACCAGCAGATAGATACCCAGTGGTCAAAGTTGAATCGCGTCCAGTTTGATATTGTGATCGGTAGACTGACAATCATTGAAACTAGGCGAAATTGGTAAATAAAGGCTACATTTCATCACCGGATGTACACCGAGCGATCGTTTCAGCGTTTGACTTTGTTCTTAGCCAGTCATCACTGACATTAGCCGCTAAAAAAAACAGTGAATGGATTGCGGCATGGGACGCCGAAAGTGTATAGTCATTTTGTATAGAATTTTTTTTCACTGATATATAGGGTGGCATTAATCAACTTACAATGTTCCTACACCGGCTGGCAGTGGACTTTTTTTTTTCTAAGCATCTGAAGTACAAAAAGATTTCAACGAAAGGTTTTTTTCACGGCACCCACATACTCCCCATGTTTATATATTCCGACATTTGTCCGCAATATATAGACTTGTAAGCTATATATAGAATATCACCACTTGTTCTCGTTATCGTGTACATATAGCGTAGCTGCACGGTTAAAAGTAGGACACGTTTGGGGGTAAAAAAAAAAAAAAGAAGAGGCACCGGTAGCGATTTTTTGCCGCAACCTCCGCTACTGTTACGGCAACGCCGGTATATTTTGTGGGGTTTAATTTATGCGTGAATTGCCAGACATACCACTCAGGTCTACGACCGAATGAGTTATGTCAGCAACCACAGACCGTCATGCTTCTAGCCACTTTTAGCTGGTTTGAAGAATGACGCAGCGGAGTTAGCAGCGCCCCCCAAGTGCACATCCCACGAATTGGAGCTATGCTCCGGGCAGGGGAGACACTTGTACCCTTTATGCGGTGGGTGTCCGCCGGTGGTGGGATTCGAACCCACCACCTCCCGAAGCCGAGGCCGGCGCCCTAACCACTGCGCCACGACTTCGGTGACATTTCGAAGGTTAACATCGTGTTTTGTGAGCGGGAACACTTTCTCCTCCTTACCTACTCTGGAATCCAATTGTTCCCTCCTCGCCTGAGGCAAAGCTGCCCTTTTCATGGTGCGACGGCGCATGCGCCCAGGCCTAGCGGATTGGTCGCGAAACGTCTTTGAAGGGTCGTGCGCAACCCCGCGTGCCGGGAAGTCCCCTGTAAAAGAAAAAAAAAAGAAGTAAGCGCTCGGACGCACGCCGCTACAAACGCTCGTGTCATGTACTGCCTTGAAACTCCACTGGCAGCTCTTCAGCGTCAGCTCGGTGCCGAAAACATGTGTAGCTTAAGACTGCAAGTTAACGTTTAAACAGAAAGCGACTAGGTTTTCTTATGGACTGCGCCGTGAGGCTACGTTGTTGCCGCCCTTCATTGATGGCTGGCCAATACATTAACGTAAAGCACTTGTGTTACACTTGGGCAACGCTTTAAAACATCGCGTTGACGACGAAATCTTGTTGCAAGGTCAGCCCTCACATGCTGGTGGTGGCAGCACGCGCGTGTCTTCACGTACTCATTCAAGGCGCGGTAAGACTGAGTCGATACGAAACCGACAAGACGCTCACGAACACGATTGACCGAATGTTGAGTACAATGCGTCATTGAAAGCACAATATCATATCAGGCCGAACAGGACGCAACCGACGAGCGCGAGTTGCCGCACTGCGACGGGCATTCTTGTCAACAGCACCGAGAAAATCAGTGCGCCGGCCATCGTTCGACCGAAGCCTAAGCGATCGGCTAGCAAACTGACGACGCGAAATGGCGACAGCGCCTTGGCTTGTATGTATAATTAATCGCCGTCAAAGTGTGGCAAAAGATGCCTAAAAGTTGAAATGCACAAGATTCAACCCTCCCACGCTTTCCGTGCACATGAAGTTTGAGTCAATGCTGATGCGAATGTTAAGCCTAATGATGTCGTGCTTGTGCACCCACTTTTGGTGGACTTGAGCTGAAAGGGAAGCAGTAATATCGAATCAAACAGCTTTTATAGCTCAGTGCTGTCGTTCGCGATGAGAATGTTTGCAAGGCGCGTATACACTGTAATACATCAAATACATCTATTATAAATATGGAGCGCGCGCTTATGCTTCGCTTTCAAGAGTGGCACGAGACAGCATTCAAAGATCTCCGACTGCTTCTCACACTTCCCTGCAACTGGAGCATATGTACCTGTAATGTTTAGCGGGAAACGTCGGCTGCGAACGCTAGGCACGAAGGGGGGCTTTCTGGAAGAAATGGGGCTTCCAGCGTGCGGCCCGATGTGGCGTAGGCGAGCGCCATCTGGAGGCATTGCAAGGAACTGGGCGCACCACTCCGCCGCCCCCGAGGTACTCACGAGCCGGCGCCTGCAAATGGCGGACTCCGTTGGCGGTCCATCAATGATGAAGCGCTGGGAAATGCGTTTGTTTGAGTTTTCGCGTAACTTAGTTATGTTTTCTCGAATTGTAAAATTGCCATCCGTCACTATCATGTCTGTCGGTTTGTGTGTATGTCGTACGTTACGATTTTTCGGCGTATTTCAGATTGAGGCATTGAATTCAGTCGCCTTCTTGCGCCAAATGGAGGACCTTGGTATGGCTGGTTTGAAAATCCTTTCGTCTAAACGACGTCCGACGCCGGGTTCCGACACCAGATTTTATGGGACACCGGGCCCTTAACGCTATGGCGTTAAGGTTGGCTCAAGCAGCTTGTTAGGAGTACGTATAGCTGGCGTGAACGTGGCACCTTATTTATCGACGACTGGTCATGAATTGGATCATTCCTATATCGCATACGCAACGCTTATGTTGTAGTTCGAACACGTTCCCAATTGCTCAAGTCGTCTACGTATCCATATTGCAACAGGCAGAAAATTGACAATTTGGGCACATACCAAGAGGATTGTGCTCTATGCTTGTCGATACCACAACCAGCAGATAGATACCCAGTGGTCAAAGTTGAATCGCGTCCAGTTTGATATTGTGATCGGTAGACTGACAATCATTGAAACTAGGCGAAATTGGTAAATAAAGGCTACATTTCATCACCGGATGTACACCGAGCGATCGTTTCAGCGTTTGACTTTGTTCTTAGCCAGTCATCACTGACATTAGCCGCTAAAAAAAACAGTGAATGGATTGCGGCATGGGACGCCGAAAGTGTATAGTCATTTTGTATAGAATTTTTTTTCACTGATATATAGGGTGGCATTAATCAACTTACAATGTTCCTACACCGGCTGGCAGTGGACTTTTTTTTTTCTAAGCATCTGAAGTACAAAAAGATTTCAACGAAAGGTTTTTTTCACGGCACCCACATACTCCCCATGTTTATATATTCCGACATTTGTCCGCAATATATAGACTTGTAAGCTATATATAGAATATCACCACTTGTTCTCGTTATCGTGTACATATAGCGTAGCTGCACGGTTAAAAGTAGGACACGTTTGGGGGTAAAAAAAAAAAAAAAGAAGAGGCACCGGTAGCGATTTTTTGCCGCAACCTCCGCTACTGTTACGGCAACGCCGGTATTTTTTTGTGGGGTTTAATTTATGCGTGAATTGCCAGACATACCACTCAGGTCTACGACCGAATGAGTTATGTCAGCAACCACAGACCGTCATGCTTCTAGCCACTTTTAGCTGGTTTGAAGAATGACGCAGCGGAGTTAGCAGCGCCCCCCAAGTGCACATCCCACGAATTGGAGCTATGCTCCGGGCAGGGGAGACACTTGTACCCTTTATGCGGTGGGTGTCCGCCGGTGGTGGGATTCGAACCCACCACCTCCCGAAGCCGAGGCCGGCGCCCTAACCACTGCGCCACGACTTCGGTGACATTTCGAAGGTTAACATCGTGTTTTGTGAGCGGGAACACTTTCTCCTCCTTACCTACTCTGGAATCCAATTGTTCCCTCCTCGCCTGAGGCAAAGCTGCCCTTTTCATGGTGCGACGGCGCATGCGCCCAGGCCTAGCGGATTGGTCGCGAAACGTCTTTGAAGGGTCGTGCGCAACCCCGCGTGCCGGGAAGTCCCCTGTAAAAGAAAAAAAAAAGAAGTAAGCGCTCGGACGCACGCCGCTACAAACGCTCGTGTCATGTACTGCCTTGAAACTCCACTGGCAGCTCTTCAGCGTCAGCTCGGTGCCGAAAACATGTGTAGCTTAAGACTGCAAGTTAACGTTTAAACAGAAAGCGACTAGGTTTTCTTATGGACTGCGCCGTGAGGCTACGTTGTTGCCGCCCTTCATTGATGGCTGGCCAATACATTAACGTAAAGCACTTGTGTTACACTTGGGCAACGCTTTAAAACATCGCGTTGACGACGAAATCTTGTTGCAAGGTCAGCCCTCACATGCTGGTGGTGGCAGCACGCGCGTGTCTTCACGTACTCATTCAAGGCGCGGTAAGACTGAGTCGATACGAAACCGACAAGACGCTCACGAACACGATTGACCGAATGTTGAGTACAATGCGTCATTGAAAGCACAATATCATATCAGGCCGAACAGGACGCAACCGACGAGCGCGAGTTGCCGCACTGCGACGGGCATTCTTGTCAACAGCACCGAGAAAATCAGTGCGCCGGCCATCGTTCGACCGAAGCCTAAGCGATCGGCTAGCAAACTGACGACGCGAAATGGCGACAGCGCCTTGGCTTGTATATATAATTAATCGCCGTCAAAGTGTGGCAAAAGATGCCTAAAAGTTGAAATGCACAAGATTCAACCCTCCCACGCTTTCCGTGCACATGAAGTTTGAGTCAATGCTGATGCGAATGTTAAGCCTAATGATGTCGTGCTTGTGCACCCACTTTTGGTGGACTTGAGCTGAAAGGGAAGCAGTAATATCGAATCAAACAGCTTTTATAGCTCAGTGCTGTCGTTCGCGATGAGAATGTTTGCAAGGCGCGTATACACTGTAATACATCAAATACATCTATTATAAATATGGAGCGCGCGCTTATGCTTCGCTTTCAAGAGTGGCACGAGACAGCATTCAAAGATCTCCGACTGCTTCTCACACTTCCCTGCAACTGGAGCATATGTACCTGTAATGTTTAGCGGGAAACGTCGGCTGCGAACGCTAGGCACGAAGGGGGGCTTTCTGGAAGAAATGGGGCTTCCAGCGTGCGGCCCGATGTGGCGTAGGCGAGCGCCATCTGGAGGCATTGCAAGGAACTGGGCGCACCACTCCGCCGCCCCCGAGGTACTCACGAGCCGGCGCCTGCAAATGGCGGACTCCGTTGGCGGTCCATCAATGATGAAGCGCTGGGAAATGCGTTTGTTTGAGTTTTCGCGTAACTTAGTTATGTTTTCTCGAATTGTAAAATTGCCATCCGTCACTATCATGTCTGTCGGTTTGTGTGTATGTCGTACGTTACGATTTTTCGGCGTATTTCAGATTGAGGCATTGAATTCAGTCGCCTTCTTGCGCCAAATGGAGGACCTTGGTATGGCTGGTTTGAAAATCCTTTCGTCTAAACGACGTCCGACGCCGGGTTCCGACACCAGATTTTATGGGACACCGGGACCTTAACGCTATGGCGTTAAGGTTGGCTCAAGCAGCTTGTTAGGAGTACGTATAGCTGGCGTGAACGTGGCACCTTATTTATCGACGACTGGTCATGAATTGGATCATTCCTATATCGCATACGCAACGCTTATGTTGTAGTTCGAACACGTTCCCAATTGCTCAAGTCGTCTACGTATCCATATTGCAACAGGCAGAAAATTGACAATTTGGGCACATACCAAGAGGATTGTGCTCTATGCTTGTCGATACCACAACCAGCAGATAGATACCCAGTGGTCAAAGTTGAATCGCGTCCAGTTTGATATTGTGATCGGTAGACTGACAATCATTGAAACTAGGCGAAATTGGTAAATAAAGGCTACATTTCATCACCGGATGTACACCGAGCGATCGTTTCAGCGTTTGACTTTGTTCTTAGCCAGTCATCACTGACATTAGCCGCTAAAAAAAACAGTGAATGGATTGCGGCATGGGACGCCGAAAGTGTATAGTCATTTTGTATAGAATTTTTTTTCACTGATATATAGGGTGGCATTAATCAACTTACAATGTTCCTACACCGGCTGGCAGTGGACTTTTTTTTTTCTAAGCATCTGAAGTACAAAAAGATTTCAACGAAAGGTTTTTTTCACGGCACCCACATACTCCCCATGTTTATATATTCCGACATTTGTCCGCAATATATAGACTTGTAAGCTATATATAGAATATCACCACTTGTTCTCGTTATCGTGTACATATAGCGTAGCTGCACGGTTAAAAGTAGGACACGTTTGGGGGTAAAAAAAAAAAAAAGAAGAGGCACCGGTAGCGATTTTTTGCCGCAACCTCCGCTACTGTTACGGCAACGCCGGTATTTTTTTGTGGGGTTTAATTTATGCGTGAATTGCCAGACATACCACTCAGGTCTACGACCGAATGAGTTATGTCAGCAACCACAGACCGTCATGCTTCTAGCCACTTTTAGCTGGTTTGAAGAATGACGCAGCGGAGTTAGCAGCGCCCCCCAAGTGCACATCCCACGAATTGGAGCTATGCTCCGGGCAGGGGAGACACTTGTACCCTTTATGCGGTGGGTGTCCGCCGGTGGTGGGATTCGAACCCACCACCTCCCGAAGCCGAGGCCGGCGCCCTAACCACTGCGCCACGACTTCGGTGACATTTCGAAGGTTAACATCGTGTTTTGTGAGCGGGAACACTTTCTCCTCCTTACCTACTCTGGAATCCAATTGTTCCCTCCTCGCCTGAGGCAAAGCTGCCCTTTTCATGGTGCGACGGCGCATGCGCCCAGGCCTAGCGGATTGGTCGCGAAACGTCTTTGAAGGGTCGTGCGCAACCCCGCGTGCCGGGAAGTCCCCTGTAAAAGAAAAAAAAAAGAAGTAAGCGCTCGGACGCACGCCGCTACAAACGCTCGTGTCATGTACTGCCTTGAAACTCCACTGGCAGCTCTTCAGCGTCAGCTCGGTGCCGAAAACATGTGTAGCTTAAGACTGCAAGTTAACGTTTAAACAGAAAGCGACTAGGTTTTCTTATGGACTGCGCCGTGAGGCTACGTTGTTGCCGCCCTTCATTGATGGCTGGCCAATACATTAACGTAAAGCACTTGTGTTACACTTGGGCAACGCTTTAAAACATCGCGTTGACGACGAAATCTTGTTGCAAGGTCAGCCCTCACATGCTGGTGGTGGCAGCACGCGCGTGTCTTCACGTACTCATTCAAGGCGCGGTAAGACTGAGTCGATACGAAACCGACAAGACGCTCACGAACACGATTGACCGAATGTTGAGTACAATGCGTCATTGAAAGCACAATATCATATCAGGCCGAACAGGACGCAACCGACGAGCGCGAGTTGCCGCACTGCGACGGGCATTCTTGTCAACAGCACCGAGAAAATCAGTGCGCCGGCCATCGTTCGACCGAAGCCTAAGCGATCGGCTAGCAAACTGACGACGCGAAATGGCGACAGCGCCTTGGCTTGTATATATAATTAATCGCCGTCAAAGTGTGGCAAAAGATGCCTAAAAGTTGAAATGCACAAGATTCAACCCTCCCACGCTTTCCGTGCACATGAAGTTTGAGTCAATGCTGATGCGAATGTTAAGCCTAATGATGTCGTGCTTGTGCACCCACTTTTGGTGGACTTGAGCTGAAAGGGAAGCAGTAATATCGAATCAAACAGCTTTTATAGCTCAGTGCTGTCGTTCGCGATGAGAATGTTTGCAAGGCGCGTATACACTGTAATACATCAAATACATCTATTATAAATATGGAGCGCGCGCTTATGCTTCGCTTTCAAGAGTGGCACGAGACAGCATTCAAAGATCTCCGACTGCTTCTCACACTTCCCTGCAACTGGAGCATATGTACCTGTAATGTTTAGCGGGAAACGTCGGCTGCGAACGCTAGGCACGAAGGGGGGCTTTCTGGAAGAAATGGGGCTTCCAGCGTGCGGCCCGATGTGGCGTAGGCGAGCGCCATCTGGAGGCATTGCAAGGAACTGGGCGCACCACTCCGCCGCCCCCGAGGTACTCACGAGCCGGCGCCTGCAAATGGCGGACTCCGTTGGCGGTCCATCAATGATGAAGCGCTGGGAAATGCGTTTGTTTGAGTTTTCGCGTAACTTAGTTATGTTTTCTCGAATTGTAAAATTGCCATCCGTCACTATCATGTCTGTCGGTTTGTGTGTATGTCGTACGTTACGATTTTTCGGCGTATTTCAGATTGAGGCATTGAATTCAGTCGCCTTCTTGCGCCAAATGGAGGACCTTGGTATGGCTGGTTTGAAAATCCTTTCGTCTAAACGACGTCCGACGCCGGGTTCCGACACCAGATTTTATGGGACACCGGGCCCTTAACGCTATGGCGTTAAGGTTGGCTCAAGCAGCTTGTTAGGAGTACGTATAGCTGGCGTGAACGTGGCACCTTATTTATCGACGACTGGTCATGAATTGGATCATTCCTATATCGCATACGCAACGCTTATGTTGTAGTTCGAACACGTTCCCAATTGCTCAAGTCGTCTACGTATCCATATTGCAACAGGCAGAAAATTGACAATTTGGGCACATACCAAGAGGATTGTGCTCTATGCTTGTCGATACCACAACCAGCAGATAGATACCCAGTGGTCAAAGTTGAATCGCGTCCAGTTTGATATTGTGATCGGTAGACTGACAATCATTGAAACTAGGCGAAATTGGTAAATAAAGGCTACATTTCATCACCGGATGTACACCGAGCGATCGTTTCAGCGTTTGACTTTGTTCTTAGCCAGTCATCACTGACATTAGCCGCTAAAAAAAACAGTGAATGGATTGCGGCATGGGACGCCGAAAGTGTATAGTCATTTTGTATAGAATTTTTTTTCACTGATATATAGGGTGGCATTAATCAACTTACAATGTTCCTACACCGGCTGGCAGTGGACTTTTTTTTTTCTAAGCATCTGAAGTACAAAAAGATTTCAACGAAAGGTTTTTTTCACGGCACCCACATACTCCCCATGTTTATATATTCCGACATTTGTCCGCAATATATAGACTTGTAAGCTATATATAGAATATCACCACTTGTTCTCGTTATCGTGTACATATAGCGTAGCTGCACGGTTAAAAGTAGGACACGTTTGGGGGTAAAAAAAAAAAAGAAGAGGCACCGGTAGCGATTTTTTGCCGCAACCTCCGCTACTGTTACGGCAACGCCGGTATTTTTTTGTGGGGTTTAATTTATGCGTGAATTGCCAGACATACCACTCAGGTCTACGACCGAATGAGTTATGTCAGCAACCACAGACCGTCATGCTTCTAGCCACTTTTAGCTGGTTTGAAGAATGACGCAGCGGAGTTAGCAGCGCCCCCCAAGTGCACATCCCACGAATTGGAGCTATGCTCCGGGCAGGGGAGACACTTGTACCCTTTATGCGGTGGGTGTCCGCCGGTGGTGGGATTCGAACCCACCAACTCCCGAAGCCGAGGCCGGCGCCCTAACCACTGCGCCACGACTTCGGTGACATTTCGAAGGTTAACATCGTGTTTTGTGAGCGGGAACACTTTCTCCTCCTTACCTACTCTGGAATCCAATTGTTCCCTCCTCGCCTGAGGCAAAGCTGCCCTTTTCATGGTGCGACGGCGCATGCGCCCAGGCCTAGCGGATTGGTCGCGAAACGTCTTTGAAGGGTCGTGCGCAACCCCGCGTGCCGGGAAGTCCCCTGTAAAAGAAAAAAAAAAAGAAGTAAGCGCTCGGACGCACGCCGCTACAAACGCTCGTGTCATGTACTGCCTTGAAACTCCACTGGCAGCTCTTCAGCGTCAGCTCGGTGCCGAAAACATGTGTAGCTTAAGACTGCAAGTTAACGTTTAAACAGAAAGCGACTAGGTTTTCTTATGGACTGCGCCGTGAGGCTACGTTGTTGCCGCCCTTCATTGATGGCTGGCCAATACATTAACGTAAAGCACTTGTGTTACACTTGGGCAACGCTTTAAAACATCGCGTTGACGACGAAATCTTGTTGCAAGGTCAGCCCTCACATGCTGGTGGTGGCAGCACGCGCGTGTCTTCACGTACTCATTCAAGGCGCGGTAAGACTGAGTCGATACGAAACCGACAAGACGCTCACGAACACGATTGACCGAATGTTGAGTACAATGCGTCATTGAAAGCACAATATCATATCAGGCCGAACAGGACGCAACCGACGAGCGCGAGTTGCCGCACTGCGACGGGCATTCTTGTCAACAGCACCGAGAAAATCAGTGCGCCGGCCATCGTTCGACCGAAGCCTAAGCGATCGGCTAGCAAACTGACGACGCGAAATGGCGACAGCGCCTTGGCTTGTATATATAATTAATCGCCGTCAAAGTGTGGCAAAAGATGCCTAAAAGTTGAAATGCACAAGATTCAACCCTCCCACGCTTTCCGTGCACATGAAGTTTGAGTCAATGCTGATGCGAATGTTAAGCCTAATGATGTCGTGCTTGTGCACCCACTTTTGGTGGACTTGAGCTGAAAGGGAAGCAGTAATATCGAATCAAACAGCTTTTATAGCTCAGTGCTGTCGTTCGCGATGAGAATGTTTGCAAGGCGCGTATACACTGTAATACATCAAATACATCTATTATAAATATGGAGCGCGCGCTTATGCTTCGCTTTCAAGAGTGGCACGAGACAGCATTCAAAGATCTCCGACTGCTTCTCACACTTCCCTGCAACTGGAGCATATGTACCTGTAATGTTTAGCGGGAAACGTCGGCTGCGAACGCTAGGCACGAAGGGGGGCTTTCTGGAAGAAATGGGGCTTCCAGCGTGCGGCCCGATGTGGCGTAGGCGAGCGCCATCTGGAGGCATTGCAAGGAACTGGGCGCACCACTCCGCCGCCCCCGAGGTACTCACGAGCCGGCGCCTGCAAATGGCGGACTCCGTTGGCGGTCCATCAATGATGAAGCGCTGGGAAATGCGTTTGTTTGAGTTTTCGCGTAACTTAGTTATGTTTTCTCGAATTGTAAAATTGCCATCCGTCACTATCATGTCTGTCGGTTTGTGTGTATGTCGTACGTTACGATTTTTCGGCGTATTTCAGATTGAGGCATTGAATTCAGTCGCCTTCTTGCGCCAAATGGAGGACCTTGGTATGGCTGGTTTGAAAATCCTTTCGTCTAAACGACGTCCGACGCCGGGTTCCGACACCAGATTTTATGGGACACCGGGCCCTTAACGCTATGGCGTTAAGGTTGGCTCAAGCAGCTTGTTAGGAGTACGTATAGCTGGCGTGAACGTGGCACCTTATTTATCGACGACTGGTCATGAATTGGATCATTCCTATATCGCATACGCAACGCTTATGTTGTAGTTCGAACACGTTCCCAATTGCTCAAGTCGTCTACGTATCCATATTGCAACAGGCAGAAAATTGACAATTTGGGCACATACCAAGAGGATTGTGCTCTATGCTTGTCGATACCACAACCAGCAGATAGATACCCAGTGGTCAAAGTTGAATCGCGTCCAGTTTGATATTGTGATCGGTAGACTGACAATCATTGAAACTAGGCGAAATTGGTAAATAAAGGCTACATTTCATCACCGGATGTCCACTGTCGTCCTTTATGAAAGGGAACACGCGAGCGCGTGGCCTGCGCTATCCGGCGGCTGCCTACAGCGCCAGCAACCAACAGCTAAAGAAAACACGTCCGCTTTTGGCGCCATCTATTGGCAAACAAAATAACGAGTCATGGCAAGTGGACAAGTGCTGCTAGATTATGCTCCCTCTCCGCTCGCGTAACGAGCGATGGCTGCAGCACGTCGTCTGCTGCCAACAAATCTAACGTGGTTGCGAGCACGGTCGAAACGTAGAAGCTCTGTCTCTCGGCTTACGTCAGTTGCGCTTCGCCTAAGCTATAGCTATATAGGTGAGAACGATGCACTCAGGGGAAGGTTTGGTTGTTCTTTATAAATGAATGATTCTCTGCATCATTCAGTGATACTCTGTATCATGCGAGCTCCATGGCTTCGTCGTGGAACTCGCGTTTGCTTAAGCCACCACTAAATAGATTTCCAAGAACACAATATGCAGCATTCCAGTTCTGCAGCGAATAAAGGTGTGAATGTTCATGGAAACATGTTTAGCTTCAGCTGTATTGTCCCTGCGTTGCGAATGAAAGTAGAAATGCCATTTAGACTCGCTCGAGGATAAATTTCAAACCGACCTTGCATGGCACTAACCCCCGAATTCGAGCGTGTCTGTCCGCGTGAGGATGTGCGTGGGCTTCAAAAAGACGACGGTAGCGATTCCCCTCGGCTAAATGGTCACTATGTGTGTGCGATAATCGGCAGCAGTCCATCAAAACTGCTGCATGGTTTTGAGCTGAGTTGCAGCGCTATGACCAGTTCGGTCGGTGGACCAAGTTAGAGTCTAGGATCATTTAAGAATACCGGGGTGAAGATCGTAGTGATAATGCGCTACTTCATGCGTGTAACATATGGGCTCGAAAATACTACGAGAGGGAAAGGTAGGATGCTGAACGCCTTGCGTAGTGGCTTTATAAGAATTGATAGGGGCATGTGTAGTTTAATTCCTTTTTTGTGGGCCACGAGGCATAAGGCCATCAATATGGCTCGTGTTCCACTCGAGGAAGGCGAAACATTTATTGAGCTTAGTATTGCTGGCTACAGCCAGCGGTATATTGCATAAACTACAAGGAGGCCACTAAAAACAGTAAACAGCATCGCTCAGGCCTTCAAGGAGGAATGCCCTGTGAACGACGCTCCGCAGAGGCGCAGACCTCGGACAACAACTGAAGACGAAGACCGTGCGTTTGTGGCTACAGTAGCACTGAAGCCACAGACAACAGTCCCTGAAGTACTGAAGGAACTTGGCATTAAGGTGTGCGAGACGACTGTGAAACGCCGCCTCGCAGAAGCTGGACTCAATAAGAGGGTTGCTTGCAGGAAACCGCTGCTTCGAGACACCAACAAAGCCAAACACCTGCCATTTGCGAAGGACCATGCAGATTGGGCTACCTCCGACTGGGAAAGTGTTGTATTCACCGACGAGAGTTCATTCACGACCCGGTGGGGCCAGAGACAAAGAGTGTGGCGCCCAGAAAACAGCGGGTAGGTGACGTTTTATGCTTAAAGGTAATTATATCACTCTAAGAAGTGCTTAAAAATTCTACCGGTTGGTCACCGTTATTTATACATTATGTGATATTGCAGTCTCTTATATCGCGTAGACGGCAGACAGAGCTTGATATGCAAGGCACGGTGTTAGATTACGTTTAACAGCGTTAAAGTGTAGTCGTGTTCTCTATTATTACTAATATGATTACCCTCATCAGCATTAGTTCGCATTTAAAAATACTTTAGCACATGCTGAAAATATAGACATGGAAGAGGGGGCAGTAGGCTGGCAACATCCACAAACAGAGGCACACCACCAGCCCAATTGTTGTTTCAATGTGCGAGAATAGAAAATGTCAAAATAACTTGAAAGAAATAGGAAAGTGAATAAAAACCTAGAACAGTACAAAACGTGGACATGAACAGCCGGCGATAAATGCGCGCTCCATGCAGCACAGCGGAATACCGCATGGTTGGCGTAAAGGAAGGGTATTCGAGATAAGTGTAGTGACTTGGTTTGGTGTCAATGCTTGATCTGATGATACTTTTCTGCAGTTACAGACCAGAATACCTTCAGCGAGTGGCTGCAAGTGGACGTTTAGCAGTGTGCGTGTGGGGCCTCGTGACCAACGGGCTTGGTCCACTAGTCCGCATAGAGGACAGATTCACGTCTGCCGCCTACTGCTCAATCCTAGACGACGTGATGGCGCCCTACTTGCTCAATGGGCCCTTCCCAGAAGGCGATTGCATCTACCTGAAGACAGCTCGCACGTCCATACATACCGAAGGGTGACAAGCTTTTTCGAGGATCGTGTAATCAACTCTCTAAGTAATCTAATTATTCAACCACCAGTCGCCAGAACTTAACATTATTGAGAACGTGTGGGACCTTTTCAAAACTGCGCTGGCGGCTCGGTCTCTGCACGAACTGTCGGCCGACGACCTTTGGGGTGCCATAAAGGAGGAGTGGGAGCGGCTGAGAAGCAACAGATCACTAACGGCCGCCTGGTATAACTCGCGACCCTCAAGAATGGCAGCTGTCGGCGCAGCAAATGGGGACGCCACGAGGTACTAAGAAGTGCGCCGAAACAACATATTTCAGCCTTTTGTTTATTTTTTGTTTTGGTGCTCAACACAAAAGAAAAAATTACGTATATTTTTGTCAATAAATGTATTGATATCTGTTTTTGCATTTTGTGCTCGCTACTTTTACATTAATGATACAACATTAAAATACTGAGAAACATTCCGAACACTTTTTTTCTTCAAGTTTCTTAAGTAGCAACATCTCCTCGCTGTCATCACGGTCAGGGCGCTTTGATTGTGCATGGCGTTATAGCATCAAGCGCAGATATACTAAACGACAGAGAACTTTTTCTGTCGACAGACCACTACTTTCCGGGTAAGTGTGTTTCTGCCTCGAAGGAACCTTTCCGCGGCGTTCAGTGATTCACTTTCGAAAAAGCAAACAACAACCAAACCTTCCCCTGAGTGCATTGCTCTCACCTATATAGCTTAGGCGAAGCGCAACTGGCGTAAGCCGAGAGCGTCTACGTTTCGACCGTGCTCGCGCACCACGTTAGATTTGTTGGCAGCAGACGACGCGCTACAGCCATCGCCCGCTGCGCGAGCGGAGAGGGAGCATAATGTAGCAGCGCTTGTCCGCCGGCCATGACTCGTTATTTTGTTTGACAATAGATGACGCCAAAAGTGGACGTGCTTTCTTTAGCTGTCGGTTGATGGCGCTGTAGGCAGCCACCGCAGAGCGCAGGCCACGCGCTCGCGTGTTCCCTTTCATAAAGGACGACAGTGTACACCGAGCGATCGTTTCAGCGTTTGACTTTGTTCTTAGCCAGTCATCACTGACATTAGCCGCTAAAAAAAACAGTGAATGGATTGCGGCATGGGACGCCGAAAGTGTATAGTCATTTTGTATAGAATTTTTTTTCACTGATATATAGGGTGGCATTAATCAACTTACAATGTTCCTACACCGGCTGGCAGTGGACTTTTTTTTTTCTAAGCATCTGAAGTACAAAAAGATTTCAACGAAAGGTTTTTTTCACGGCACCCACATACTCCCCATGTTTATATATTCCGACATTTGTCCGCAATATATAGACTTGTAAGCTATATATAGAATATCACCACTTGTTCTCGTTATCGTGTACATATAGCGTAGCTGCACGGTTAAAAGTAGGACACGTTTGGGGGTAAAAAAAAAAAAAAGAAGAGGCACCGGTAGCGATTTTTTGCCGCAACCTCCGCTACTGTTACGGCAACGCCGGTATTTTTTTGTGGGGTTTAATTTATGCGTGAATTGCCAGACATACCACTCAGGTCTACGACCGAATGAGTTATGTCAGCAACCACAGACCGTCATGCTTCTAGCCACTTTTAGCTGGTTTGAAGAATGACGCAGCGGAGTTAGCAGCGCCCCCCAAGTGCACATCCCACGAATTGGAGCTATGCTCCGGGCAGGGGAGACACTTGTACCCTTTATGCGGTGGGTGTCCGCCGGTGGTGGGATTCGAACCCACCACCTCCCGAAGCCGAGGCCGGCGCCCTAACCACTGCGCCACGACTTCGGTGACATTTCGAAGGTTAACATCGTGTTTTGTGAGCGGGAACACTTTCTCCTCCTTACCTACTCTGGAATCCAATTGTTCCCTCCTCGCCTGAGGCAAAGCTGCCCTTTTCATGGTGCGACGGCGCATGCGCCCAGGCCTAGCGGATTGGTCGCGAAACGTCTTTGAAGGGTCGTGCGCAACCCCGCGTGCCGGGAAGTCCCCTGTAAAAGAAAAAAAAAAGAAGTAAGCGCTCGGACGCACGCCGCTACAAACGCTCGTGTCATGTACTGCCTTGAAACTCCACTGGCAGCTCTTCAGCGTCAGCTCGGTGCCGAAAACATGTGTAGCTTAAGACTGCAAGTTAACGTTTAAACAGAAAGCGACTAGGTTTTCTTATGGACTGCGCCGTGAGGCTACGTTGTTGCCGCCCTTCATTGATGGCTGGCCAATACATTAACGTAAAGCACTTGTGTTACACTTGGGCAACGCTTTAAAACATCGCGTTGACGACGAAATCTTGTTGCAAGGTCAGCCCTCACATGCTGGTGGTGGCAGCACGCGCGTGTCTTCACGTACTCATTCAAGGCGCGGTAAGACTGAGTCGATACGAAACCGACAAGACGCTCACGAACACGATTGACCGAATGTTGAGTACAATGCGTCATTGAAAGCACAATATCATATCAGGCCGAACAGGACGCAACCGACGAGCGCGAGTTGCCGCACTGCGACGGGCATTCTTGTCAACAGCACCGAGAAAATCAGTGCGCCGGCCATCGTTCGACCGAAGCCTAAGCGATCGGCTAGCAAACTGACGACGCGAAATGGCGACAGCGCCTTGGCTTGTATATATAATTAATCGCCGTCAAAGTGTGGCAAAAGATGCCTAAAAGTTGAAATGCACAAGATTCAACCCTCCCACGCTTTCCGTGCACATGAAGTTTGAGTCAATGCTGATGCGAATGTTAAGCCTAATGATGTCGTGCTTGTGCACCCACTTTTGGTGGACTTGAGCTGAAAGGGAAGCAGTAATATCGAATCAAACAGCTTTTATAGCTCAGTGCTGTCGTTCGCGATGAGAATGTTTGCAAGGCGCGTATACACTGTAATACATCAAATACATCTATTATAAATATGGAGCGCGCGCTTATGCTTCGCTTTCAAGAGTGGCACGAGACAGCATTCAAAGATCTCCGACTGCTTCTCACACTTCCCTGCAACTGGAGCATATGTACCTGTAATGTTTAGCGGGAAACGTCGGCTGCGAACGCTAGGCACGAAGGGGGGCTTTCTGGAAGAAATGGGGCTTCCAGCGTGCGGCCCGATGTGGCGTAGGCGAGCGCCATCTGGAGGCATTGCAAGGAACTGGGCGCACCACTCCGCCGCCCCCGAGGTACTCACGAGCCGGCGCCTGCAAATGGCGGACTCCGTTGGCGGTCCATCAATGATGAAGCGCTGGGAAATGCGTTTGTTTGAGTTTTCGCGTAACTTAGTTATGTTTTCTCGAATTGTAAAATTGCCATCCGTCACTATCATGTCTGTCGGTTTGTGTGTATGTCGTACGTTACGATTTTTCGGCGTATTTCAGATTGAGGCATTGAATTCAGTCGCCTTCTTGCGCCAAATGGAGGACCTTGGTATGGCTGGTTTGAAAATCCTTTCGTCTAAACGACGTCCGACGCCGGGTTCCGACACCAGATTTTATGGGACACCGGGCCCTTAACGCTATGGCGTTAAGGTTGGCTCAAGCAGCTTGTTAGGAGTACGTATAGCTGGCGTGAACGTGGCACCTTATTTATCGACGACTGGTCATGAATTGGATCATTCCTATATCGCATACGCAACGCTTATGTTGTAGTTCGAACACGTTCCCAATTGCTCAAGTCGTCTACGTATCCATATTGCAACAGGCAGAAAATTGACAATTTGGGCACATACCAAGAGGATTGTGCTCTATGCTTGTCGATACCACAACCAGCAGATAGATACCCAGTGGTCAAAGTTGAATCGCGTCCAGTTTGATATTGTGATCGGTAGACTGACAATCATTGAAACTAGGCGAAATTGGTAAATAAAGGCTACATTTCATCACCGGATGTACACCGAGCGATCGTTTCAGCGTTTGACTTTGTTCTTAGCCAGTCATCACTGACATTAGCCGCTAAAAAAAACAGTGAATGGATTGCGGCATGGGACGCCGAAAGTGTATAGTCATTTTGTATAGAATTTTTTTTCACTGATATATAGGGTGGCATTAATCAACTTACAATGTTCCTACACCGGCTGGCAGTGGACTTTTTTTTTTCTAAGCATCTGAAGTACAAAAAGATTTCAACGAAAGGTTTTTTTCACGGCACCCACATACTCCCCATGTTTATATATTCCGACATTTGTCCGCAATATATAGACTTGTAAGCTATATATAGAATATCACCACTTGTTCTCGTTATCGTGTACATATAGCGTAGCTGCACGGTTAAAAGTAGGACACGTTTGGGGGTAAAAAAAAAAAAAAGAAGAGGCACCGGTAGCGATTTTTTGCCGCAACCTCCGCTACTGTTACGGCAACGCCGGTATTTTTTTGTGGGGTTTAATTTATGCGTGAATTGCCAGACATACCACTCAGGTCTACGACCGAATGAGTTATGTCAGCAACCACAGACCGTCATGCTTCTAGCCACTTTTAGCTGGTTTGAAGAATGACGCAGCGGAGTTAGCAGCGCCCCCCAAGTGCACATCCCACGAATTGGAGCTATGCTCCGGGCAGGGGAGACACTTGTACCCTTTATGCGGTGGGTGTCCGCCGGTGGTGGGATTCGAACCCACCACCTCCCGAAGCCGAGGCCGGCGCCCTAACCACTGCGCCACGACTTCGGTGACATTTCGAAGGTTAACATCGTGTTTTGTGAGCGGGAACACTTTCTCCTCCTTACCTACTCTGGAATCCAATTGTTCCCTCCTCGCCTGAGGCAAAGCTGCCCTTTTCATGGTGCGACGGCGCATGCGCCCAGGCCTAGCGGATTGGTCGCGAAACGTCTTTGAAGGGTCGTGCGCAACCCCGCGTGCCGGGAAGTCCCCTGTAAAAGAAAAAAAAAAGAAGTAAGCGCTCGGACGCACGCCGCTACAAACGCTCGTGTCATGTACTGCCTTGAAACTCCACTGGCAGCTCTTCAGCGTCAGCTCGGTGCCGAAAACATGTGTAGCTTAAGACTGCAAGTTAACGTTTAAACAGAAAGCGACTAGGTTTTCTTATGGACTGCGCCGTGAGGCTACGTTGTTGCCGCCCTTCATTGATGGCTGGCCAATACATTAACGTAAAGCACTTGTGTTACACTTGGGCAACGCTTTAAAACATCGCGTTGACGACGAAATCTTGTTGCAAGGTCAGCCCTCACATGCTGGTGGTGGCAGCACGCGCGTGTCTTCACGTACTCATTCAAGGCGCGGTAAGACTGAGTCGATACGAAACCGACAAGACGCTCACGAACACGATTGACCGAATGTTGAGTACAATGCGTCATTGAAAGCACAATATCATATCAGGCCGAACAGGACGCAACCGACGAGCGCGAGTTGCCGCACTGCGACGGGCATTCTTGTCAACAGCACCGAGAAAATCAGTGCGCCGGCCATCGTTCGACCGAAGCCTAAGCGATCGGCTAGCAAACTGACGACGCGAAATGGCGACAGCGCCTTGGCTTGTATATATAATTAATCGCCGTCAAAGTGTGGCAAAAGATGCCTAAAAGTTGAAATGCACAAGATTCAACCCTCCCACGCTTTCCGTGCACATGAAGTTTGAGTCAATGCTGATGCGAATGTTAAGCCTAATGATGTCGTGCTTGTGCATTCACTTTTGGTGGACTTGAGCTGAAAGGGAAGCAGTAATATCGAATCAAACAGCTTTTATAGCTCAGTGCTGTCGTTCGCGATGAGAATGTTTGCAAGGCGCGTATACACTGTAATACATCAAATACATCTATTATAAATATGGAGCGCGCGCTTATGCTTCGATTTCAAGAGTGGCACGAGACAGCATTCAAAGATCTCCGACTGCTTCTCACACTTCCCTGCAACTGGAGCATATGTACCTGTAATGTTTAGCGGGAAACGTCGGCTGCGAACGCTAGGCACGAAGGGGGGCTTTCCGGAAGAAATGGGGCTTCCAGCGTGCGGCCCGATGTGGCGTAGGCGAGCGCCATCTGGAGGCATTGCAAGGAACTGGGCGCACCACTCCGCCGCCCCCGAGGTACTCACGAGCCGGCGCCTGCAAATGGCGGACTCCGTTGGCGGTCCATCAATGATGAAGCGCTGGGAAATGCGTTTGTTTGAGTTTTCGCGTAACTTAGTTATGTTTTCTCGAATTGTAAAATTGCCATCCGTCACTATCATGTCTGTCGGTTTGTGTGTATGTCGTACGTTACGATTTTTCGGCGTATTTCAGATTGAGGCATTGAATTCAGTCGCCTTCTTGCGCCAAATGGAGGACCTTGGTATGGCTGGTTTGAAAATCCTTTCGTCTAAACGACGTCCGACGCCGGGTTCCGACACCAGATTTTATGGGACACCGGGCCCTTAACGCTATGGCGTTAAGGTTGGCTCAAGCAGCTTGTTAGGAGTACGTATAGCTGGCGTGAACGTGGCACCTTATTTATCGACGACTGGTCATGAATTGGATCATTCCTATATCGCATACGCAACGCTTATGTTGTAGTTCGAACACGTTCCCAATTGCTCAAGTCGTCTACGTATCCATATTGCAACAGGCAGAAAATTGACAATTTGGGCACATACCAAGAGGATTGTGCTCTATGCTTGTCGATACCACAACCAGCAGATAGATACCCAGTGGTCAAAGTTGAATCGCGTCCAGTTTGATATTGTGATCGGTAGACTGACAATCATTGAAACTAGGCAAAATTGGTAAATAAAGGCTACATTTCATCACCGGATGTACACCGAGCGATCGTTTCAGCGTTTGACTTTGTTCTTAGCCAGTCATCACTGACATTAGCCGCTAAAAAAAACAGTGAATGGATTGCGGCATGGGACGCCGAAAGTGTATAGTCATTTTGTATAGAATTTTTTTTCACTGATATATAGGGTGGCATTAATCAACTTACAATGTTCCTACACCGGCTGGCAGTGGACTTTTTTTTTTCTAAGCATCTGAAGTACAAAAAGATTTCAACGAAAGGTTTTTTTCACGGCACCCACATACTCCCCATGTTTATATATTCCGACATTTGTCCGCAATATATAGACTTGTAAGCTATATATAGAATATCACCACTTGTTCTCGTTATCGTGTACATATAGCGTAGCTGCACGGTTAAAAGTAGGACACGTTTGGGGGTAAAAAAAAAAAAAGAAGAGGCACCGGTAGCGATTTTTTGCCGCAACCTCCGCTACTGTTACGGCAACGCCGGTATTTTTTTGTGGGGTTTAATTTATGCGTGAATTGCCAGACATACCACTCAGGTCTACGACCGAATGAGTTATGTCAGCAACCACAGACCGTCATGCTTCTAGCCACTTTTAGCTGGTTTGAAGAATGACGCAGCGGAGTTAGCAGCGCCCCCCAAGTGCACATCCCACGAATTGGAGCTATGCTCCGGGCAGGGGAGACACTTGTACCCTTTATGCGGTGGGTGTCCGCCGGTGGTGGGATTCGAACCCACCACCTCCCGAAGCCGAGGCCGGCGCCCTAACCACTGCGCCACGACTTCGGTGACATTTCGAAGGTTAACATCGTGTTTTGTGAGCGGGAACACTTTCTCCTCCTTACCTACTCTGGAATCCAATTGTTCCCTCCTCGCCTGAGGCAAAGCTGCCCTTTTCATGGTGCGACGGCTCTTGCGCCCAGGCCTAGCGGATTGGTCGCGAAACGTCTTTGAAGGGTCGTGCGCAACCCCGCGTGCCGGGAAGTCCCCTGTAAAAGAAAAAAAAAAGAAGTAAGCGCTCGGACGCACGCCGCTACAAACGCTCGTGTCATGTACTGCCTTGAAACTCCACTGGCAGCTCTTCAGCGTCAGCTCGGTGCCGAAAACATGTGTAGCTTAAGACTGCAAGTTAACGTTTAAACAGAAAGCGACTAGGTTTTCTTATGGACTGCGCCGTGAGGCTACGTTGTTGCCGCCCTTCATTGATGGCTGGCCAATACATTAACGTAAAGCACTTGTGTTACACTTGGGCAACGCTTTAAAACATCGCGTTGACGACGAAATCTTGTTGCAAGGTCAGCCCTCACATGCTGGTGGTGGCAGCACGCGCGTGTCTTCACGTACTCATTCAAGGCGCGGTAAGACTGAGTCGATACGAAACCGACAAGACGCTCACGAACACGATTGACCGAATGTTGAGTACAATGCGTCATTGAAAGCACAATATCATATCAGGCCGAACAGGACGCAACCGACGAGCGCGAGTTGCCGCACTGCGACGGGCATTCTTGTCAACAGCACCGAGAAAATCAGTGCGCCGGCCATCGTTCGACCGAAGCCTAAGCGATCGGCTAGCAAACTGACGACGCGAAATGGCGACAGCGCCTTGGCTTGTATATATAATTAATCGCCGTCAAAGTGTGGCAAAAGATGCCTAAAAGTTGAAATGCACAAGATTCAACCCTCCCACGCTTTCCGTGCACATGAAGTTTGAGTCAATGCTGATGCGAATGTTAAGCCTAATGATGTCGTGCTTGTGCACCCACTTTTGGTGGACTTGAGCTGAAAGGGAAGCAGTAATATCGAATCAAACAGCTTTTATAGCTCAGTGCTGTCGTTCGCGATGAGAATGTTTGCAAGGCGCGTATACACTGTAATACATCAAATACATCTATTATAAATATGGAGCGCGCGCTTATGCTTCGCTTTCAAGAGTGGCACGAGACAGCATTCAAAGATCTCCGACTGCTTCTCACACTTCCCTGCAACTGGAGCATATGTACCTGTAATGTTTAGCGGGAAACGTCGGCTGCGAACGCTAGGCACGAAGGGGGGCTTTCTGGAAGAAATGGGGCTTCCAGCGTGCGGCCCGATGTGGCGTAGGCGAGCGCCATCTGGAGGCATTGCAAGGAACTGGGCGCACCACTCCGCCGCCCCCGAGGTACTCACGAGCCGGCGCCTGCAAATGGCGGACTCCGTTGGCGGTCCATCAATGATGAAGCGCTGGGAAATGCGTTTGTTTGAGTTTTCGCGTAACTTAGTTATGTTTTCTCGAATTGTAAAATTGCCATCCGTCACTATCATGTCTGTCGGTTTGTGTGTATGTCGTACGTTACGATTTTTCGGCGTATTTCAGATTGAGGCATTGAATTCAGTCGCCTTCTTGCGCCAAATGGAGGACCTTGGTATGGCTGGTTTGAAAATCCTTTCGTCTAAACGACGTCCGACGCCGGGTTCCGACACCAGATTTGATGGGACACCGGGCCCTTAACGCTATGGCGTTAAGGTTGGCTCAAGCAGCTTGTTAGGAGTACGTATAGCTGGCGTGAACGTGGCACCTTATTTATCGACGACTGGTCATGAATTGGATCATTCCTATATCGCATACGCAACGCTTATGTTGTAGTTCGAACACGTTCCCAATTGCTCAAGTCGTCTACGTATCCATATTGCAACAGGCAGAAAATTGACAATTTGGGCACATACCAAGAGGATTGTGCTCTATGCTTGTCGATACCACAACCAGCAGATAGATACCCAGTGGTCAAAGTTGAATCGCGTCCAGTTTGATATTGTGATCGGTAGACTGACAATCATTGAAACTAGGCGAAATTGGTAAATAAAGGCTACATTTCATCACCGGATGTACACCGAGCGATCGTTTCAGCGTTTGACTTTGTTCTTAGCCAGTCATCACTGACATTAGCCGCTAAAAAAAACAGTGAATGGATTGCGGCATGGGACGCCGAAAGTGTATAGTCATTTTGTATAGAATTTTTTTTCACTGATATATAGGGTGGCATTAATCAACTTACAATGTTCCTACACCGGCTGGCAGTGGACTTTTTTTTTTCTAAGCATCTGAAGTACAAAAAGATTTCAACGAAAGGTTTTTTTCACGGCACCCACATACTCCCCATGTTTATATATTCCGACATTTGTCCGCAATATATAGACTTGTAAGCTATATATAGAATATCACCACTTGTTCTCGTTATCGTGTACATATAGCGTAGCTGCACGGTTAAAAGTAGGACACGTTTGGGGGTAAAAAAAAAAAAAGAAGAGGCACCGGTAGCGATTTTTTGCCGCAACCTCCGCTACTGTTACGGCAACGCCGGTATTTTTTTGTGGGGTTTAATTTATGCGTGAATTGCCAGACATACCACTCAGGTCTACGACCGAATGAGTTATGTCAGCAACCACAGACCGTCATGCTTCTAGCCACTTTTAGCTGGTTTGAAGAATGACGCAGCGGAGTTAGCAGCGCCCCCCAAGTGCACATCCCACGAATTGGAGCTATGCTCCGGGCAGGGGAGACACTTGTACCCTTTATGCGGTGGGTGTCCGCCGGTGGTGGGATTCGAACCCACCACCTCCCGAAGCCGAGGCCGGCGCCCTAACCACTGCGCCACGACTTCGGTGACATTTCGAAGGTTAACATCGTGTTTTGTGAGCGGGAACACTTTCTCCTCCTTACCTACTCTGGAATCCAATTGTTCCCTCCTCGCCTGAGGCAAAGCTGCCCTTTTCATGGTGCGACGGCGCATGCGCCCAGGCCTAGCGGATTGGTCGCGAAACGTCTTTGAAGGGTCGTGCGCAACCCCGCGTGCCGGGAAGTCCCCTGTAAAAGAAAAAAAAAAAGAAGTAAGCGCTCGGACGCACGCCGCTACAAACGCTCGTGTCATGTACTGCCTTGAAACTCCACTGGCAGCTCTTCAGCGTCAGCTCGGTGCCGAAAACATGTGTAGCTTAAGACTGCAAGTTAACGTTTAAACAGAAAGCGACTAGGTTTTCTTATGGACTGCGCCGTGAGGCTACGTTGTTGCCGCCCTTCATTGATGGCTGGCCAATACATTAACGTAAAGCACTTGTGTTACACTTGGGCAACGCTTTAAAACATCGCGTTGACGACGAAATCTTGTTGCAAGGTCAGCCCTCACATGCTGGTGGTGGCAGCACGCGCGTGTCTTCACGTACTCATTCAAGGCGCGGTAAGACTGAGTCGATACGAAACCGACAAGACGCTCACGAACACGATTGACCGAATGTTGAGTACAATGCGTCATTGAAAGCACAATATCATATCAGGCCGAACAGGACGCAACCGACGAGCGCGAGTTGCCGCACTGCGACGGGCATTCTTGTCAACAGCACCGAGAAAATCAGTGCGCCGGCCATCGTTCGACCGAAGCCTAAGCGATCGGCTAGCAAACTGACGACGCGAAATGGCGACAGCGCCTTGGCTTGTATATATAATTAATCGCCGTCAAAGTGTGGCAAAAGATGCCTAAAAGTTGAAATGCACAAGATTCAACCCTCCCACGCTTTCCGTGCACATGAAGTTTGAGTCAATGCTGATGCGAATGTTAAGCCTAATGATGTCGTGCTTGTGCACCCACTTTTGGTGGACTTGAGCTGAAAGGGAAGCAGTAATATCGAATCAAACAGCTTTTATAGCTCAGTGCTGTCGTTCGCGATGAGAATGTTTGCAAGGCGCGTATACACTGTAATACATCAAATACATCTATTATAAATATGGAGCGCGCGCTTATGCTTCGCTTTCAAGAGTGGCACGAGACAGCATTCAAAGATCTCCGACTGCTTCTCACACTTCCCTGCAACTGGAGCATATGTACCTGTAATGTTTAGCGGGAAACGTCGGCTGCGAACGCTAGGCACGAAGGGGGGCTTTCTGGAAGAAATGGGGCTTCCAGCGTGCGGCCCGATGTGGCGTAGGCGAGCGCCATCTGGAGGCATTGCAAGGAACTGGGCGCACCACTCCGCCGCCCCCGAGGTACTCACGAGCCGGCGCCTGCAAATGGCGGACTCCGTTGGCGGTCCATCAATGATGAAGCGCTGGGAAATGCGTTTGTTTGAGTTTTCGCGTAACTTAGTTATGTTTTCTCGAATTGTAAAATTGCCATCCGTCACTATCATGTCTGTCGGTTTGTGTGTATGTCGTACGTTACGATTTTTCGGCGTATTTCAGATTGAGGCATTGAATTCAGTCGCCTTCTTGCGCCAAATGGAGGACCTTGGTATGGCTGGTTTGAAAATCCTTTCGTCTAAACGACGTCCGACGCCGGGTTCCGACACCAGATTTTATGGGACACCGGGCCCTTAACGCTATGGCGTTAAGGTTGGCTCAAGCAGCTTGTTAGGAGTACGTATAGCTGGCGTGAACGTGGCACCTTATTTATCGACGACTGGTCATGAATTGGATCATTCCTATATCGCATACGCAACGCTTATGTTGTAGTTCGAACACGTTCCCAATTGCTCAAGTCGTCTACGTATCCATATTGCAACAGGCAGAAAATTGACAATTTGGGCACATACCAAGAGGATTGTGCTCTATGCTTGTCGATACCACAACCAGCAGATAGATACCCAGTGGTCAAAGTTGAATCGCGTCCAGTTTGATATTGTGATCGGTAGACTGACAATCATTGAAACTAGGCGAAATTGGTAAATAAAGGCTACATTTCATCACCGGATGTACACCGAGCGATCGTTTCAGCGTTTGACTTTGTTCTTAGCCAGTCATCACTGACATTAGCCGCTAAAAAAAACAGTGAATGGATTGCGGCATGGGACGCCGAAAGTGTATAGTCATTTTGTATAGAATTTTTTTTCACTGATATATAGGGTGGCATTAATCAACTTACAATGTTCCTACACCGGCTGGCAGTGGACTTTTTTTTTTCTAAGCATCTGAAGTACAAAAAGATTTCAACGAAAGGTTTTTTTCACGGCACCCACATACTCCCCATGTTTATATATTCCGACATTTGTCCGCAATATATAGACTTGTAAGCTATATATAGAATATCACCACTTGTTCTCGTTATCGTGTACATATAGCGTAGCTGCACGGTTAAAAGTAGGACACGTTTGGAGGTAAAAAAAAAAAAGAAGAGGCACCGGTAGCGATTTTTTGCCGCAACCTCCGCTACTGTTACGGCAACGCCGGTATTTTTTTGTGGGGTTTAATTTATGCGTGAATTGCCAGACATACCACTCAGGTCTACGACCGAATGAGTTATGTCAGCAACCACAGACCGTCATGCTTCTAGCCACTTTTAGCTGGTTTGAAGAATGACGCAGCGGAGTTAGCAGCGCCCCCCAAGTGCACATCCCACGAATTGGAGCTATGCTCCGGGCAGGGGAGACACTTGTACCCTTTATGCGGTGGGTGTCCGCCGGTGGTGGGATTCGAACCCACCACCTCCCGAAGCCGAGGCCGGCGCCCTAACCACTGCGCCACGACTTCGGTGACATTTCGAAGGTTAACATCGTGTTTTGTGAGCGGGAACACTTTCTCCTCCTTACCTACTCTGGAATCCAATTGTTCCCTCCTCGCCTGAGGCAAAGCTGCCCTTTTCATGGTGCGACGGCGCATGCGCCCAGGCCTAGCGGATTGGTCGCGAAACGTCTTTGAAGGGTCGTGCGCAACCCCGCGTGCCGGGAAGTCCCCTGTAAAAGAAAAAAAGAAGAAGTAAGCGCTCGGACGCACGCCGCTACAAACGCTCGTGTCATGTACTGCCTTGAAACTCCACTGGCAGCTCTTCAGCGTCAGCTCGGTGCCGAAAACATGTGTAGCTTAAGACTGCAAGTTAACGTTTAAACAGAAAGCGACTAGGTTTTCTTATGGACTGCGCCGTGAGGCTACGTTGTTGCCGCCCTTCATTGATGGCTGGCCAATACATTAACGTAAAGCACTTGTGTTACACTTGGGCAACGCTTTAAAACATCGCGTTGACGACGAAATCTTGTTGCAAGGTCAGCCCTCACATGCTGGTGGTGGCAGCACGCGCGTGTCTTCACGTACTCATTCAAGGCGCGGTAAGACTGAGTCGATACGAAACCGACAAGACGCTCACGAACACGATTGACCGAATGTTGAGTACAATGCGTCATTGAAAGCACAATATCATATCAGGCCGAACAGGACGCAACCGACGAGCGCGAGTTGCCGCACTGCGACGGGCATTCTTGTCAACAGCACCGAGAAAATCAGTGCGCCGGCCATCGTTCGACCGAAGCCTAAGCGATCGGCTAGCAAACTGACGACGCGAAATGGCGACAGCGCCTTGGCTTGTATATATAATTAATCGCCGTCAAAGTGTGGCAAAAGATGCCTAAAAGTTGAAATGCACAAGATTCAACCCTCCCACGCTTTCCGTGCACATGAAGTTTGAGTCAATGCTGATGCGAATGTTAAGCCTAATGATGTCGTGCTTGTGCACCCACTTTTGGTGGACTTGAGCTGAAAGGGAAGCAGTAATATCGAATCAAACAGCTTTTATAGCTCAGTGCTGTCGTTCGCGATGAGAATGTTTGCAAGGCGCGTATACACTGTAATACATCAAATACATCTATTATAAATATGGAGCGCGCGCTTATGCTTCGCTTTCAAGAGTGGCACGAGACAGCATTCAAAGATCTCCGACTGCTTCTCACACTTCCCTGCAACTGGAGCATATGTACCTGTAATGTTTAGCGGGAAACGTCGGCTGCGAACGCTAGGCACGAAGGGGGGCTTTCTGGAAGAAATGGGGCTTCCAGCGTGCGGCCCGATGTGGCGTAGGCGAGCGCCATCTGGAGGCATTGCAAGGAACTGGGCGCACCACTCCGCCGCCCCCGAGGTACTCACGAGCCGGCGCCTGCAAATGGCGGACTCCGTTGGCGGTCCATCAATGATGAAGCGCTGGGAAATGCGTTTGTTTGAGTTTTCGCGTAACTTAGTTATGTTTTCTCGAATTGTAAAATTGCCATCCGTCACTATCATGTCTGTCGGTTTGTGTGTATGTCGTACGTTACGATTTTTCGGCGTATTTCAGATTGAGGCATTGAATTCAGTCGCCTTCTTGCGCCAAATGGAGGACCTTGGTATGGCTGGTTTGAAAATCCTTTCGTCTAAACGACGTCCGACGCCGGGTTCCGACACCAGATTTTATGGGACACCGGGCCCTTAACGCTATGGCGTTAAGGTTGGCTCAAGCAGCTTGTTAGGAGTACGTATAGCTGGCGTGAACGTGGCACCTTATTTATCGACGACTGGTCATGAATTGGATCATTCCTATATCGCATACGCAACGCTTATGTTGTAGTTCGAACACGTTCCCAATTGCTCAAGTCGTCTACGTATCCATATTGCAACAGGCAGAAAATTGACAATTTGGGCACATACCAAGAGGATTGTGCTCTATGCTTGTCGATACCACAACCAGCAGATAGATACCCAGTGGTCAAAGTTGAATCGCGTCCAGTTTGATATTGTGATCGGTAGACTGACAATCATTGAAACTAGGCGAAATTGGTAAATAAAGGCTACATTTCATCACCGGATGTACACCGAGCGATCGTTTCAGCGTTTGACTTTGTTCTTAGCCAGTCATCACTGACATTAGCCGCTAAAAAAAACAGTGAATGGATTGCGGCATGGGACGCCGAAAGTGTATAGTCATTTTGTATAGAATTTTTTTTCACTGATATATAGGGTGGCATTAATCAACTTACAATGTTCCTACACCGGCTGGCAGTGGACTTTTTTTTTTCTAAGCATCTGAAGTACAAAAAGATTTCAACGAAAGGTTTTTTTCACGGCACCCACATACTCCCCATGTTTATATATTCCGACATTTGTCCGCAATATATAGACTTGTAAGCTATATATAGAATATCACCACTTGTTCTCGTTATCGTGTACATATAGCGTAGCTGCACGGTTAAAAGTAGGACACGTTTGGGGGTAAAAAAAAAAAAAGAAGAGGCACCGGTAGCGATTTTTTGCCGCAACCTCCGCTACTGTTACGGCAACGCCGGTATTTTTTTGTGGGGTTTAATTTATGCGTGAATTGCCAGACATACCACTCAGGTCTACGACCGAATGAGTTATGTCAGCAACCACAGACCGTCATGCTTCTAGCCACTTTTAGCTGGTTTGAAGAATGACGCAGCGGAGTTAGCAGCGCCCCCCAAGTGCACATCCCACGAATTGGAGCTATGCTCCGGGCAGGGGAGACACTTGTACCCTTTATGCGGTGGGTGTCCGCCGGTGGTGGGATTCGAACCCACCACCTCCCGAAGCCGAGGCCGGCGCCCTAACCACTGCGCCACGACTTCGGTGACATTTCGAAGGTTAACATCGTGTTTTGTGAGCGGGAACACTTTCTCCTCCTTACCTACTCTGGAATCCAATTGTTCCCTCCTCGCCTGAGGCAAAGCTGCCCTTTTCATGGTGCGACGGCGCATGCGCCCAGGCCTAGCGGATTGGTCGCGAAACGTCTTTGAAGGGTCGTGCGCAACCCCGCGTGCCGGGAAGTCCCCTGTAAAAGAAAAAAAAAAGAAGTAAGCGCTCGGACGCACGCCGCTACAAACGCTCGTGTCATGTACTGCCTTGAAACTCCACTGGCAGCTCTTCAGCGTCAGCTCGGTGCCGAAAACATGTGTAGCTTAAGACTGCAAGTTAACGTTTAAACAGAAAGCGACTAGGTTTTCTTATGGACTGCGCCGTGAGGCTACGTTGTTGCCGCCCTTCATTGATGGCTGGCCAATACATTAACGTAAAGCACTTGTGTTACACTTGGGCAACGCTTTAAAACATCGCGTTGACGACGAAATCTTGTTGCAAGGTCAGCCCTCACATGCTGGTGGTGGCAGCACGCGCGTGTCTTCACGTACTCATTCAAGGCGCGGTAAGACTGAGTCGATACGAAACCGACAAGACGCTCACGAACACGATTGACCGAATGTTGAGTACAATGCGTCATTGAAAGCACAATATCATATCAGGCCGAACAGGACGCAACCGACGAGCGCGAGTTGCCGCACTGCGACGGGCATTCTTGTCAACAGCACCGAGAAAATCAGTGCGCCGGCCATCGTTCGACCGAAGCCTAAGCGATCGGCTAGCAAACTGACGACGCGAAATGGCGACAGCGCCTTGGCTTGTATATATAATTAATCGCCGTCAAAGTGTGGCAAAAGATGCCTAAAAGTTGAAATGCACAAGATTCAACCCTCCCACGCTTTCCGTGCACATGAAGTTTGAGTCAATGCTGATGCGAATGTTAAGCCTAATGATGTCGTGCTTGTGCACCCACTTTTGGTGGACTTGAGCTGAAAGGGAAGCAGTAATATCGAATCAAACAGCTTTTATAGCTCAGTGCTGTCGTTCGCGATGAGAATGTTTGCAAGGCGCGTATACACTGTAATACATCAAATACATCTATTATAAATATGGAGCGCGCGCTTATGCTTCGCTTTCAAGAGTGGCACGAGACAGCATTCAAAGATCTCCGACTGCTTCTCACACTTCCCTGCAACTGGAGCATATGTACCTGTAATGTTTAGCGGGAAACGTCGGCTGCGAACGCTAGGCACGAAGGGGGGCTTTCTGGAAGAAATGGGGCTTCCAGCGTGCGGCCCGATGTGGCGTAGGCGAGCGCCATCTGGAGGCATTGCAAGGAACTGGGCGCACCACTCCGCCGCCCCCGAGGTACTCACGAGCCGGCGCCTGCAAATGGCGGACTCCGTTGGCGGTCCATCAATGATGAAGCGCTGGGAAATGCGTTTGTTTGAGTTTTCGCGTAACTTAGTTATGTTTTCTCGAATTGTAAAATTGCCATCCGTCACTATCATGTCTGTCGGTTTGTGTGTATGTCGTACGTTACGATTTTTCGGCGTATTTCAGATTGAGGCATTGAATTCAGTCGCCTTCTTGCGCCAAATGGAGGACCTTGGTATGGCTGGTTTGAAAATCCTTTCGTCTAAACGACGTCCGACGCCGGGTTCCGACACCAGATTTTATGGGACACCGGGCCCTTAACGCTATGGCGTTAAGGTTGGCTCAAGCAGCTTGTTAGGAGTACGTATAGCTGGCGTGAACGTGGCACCTTATTTATCGACGACTGGTCATGAATTGGATCATTCCTATATCGCATACGCAACGCTTATGTTGTAGTTCGAACACGTTCCCAATTGCTCAAGTCGTCTACGTATCCATATTGCAACAGGCAGAAAATTGACAATTTGGGCACATACCAAGAGGATTGTGCTCTATGCTTGTCGATACCACAACCAGCAGATAGATACCCAGTGGTCAAAGTTGAATCGCGTCCAGTTTGATATTGTGATCGGTAGACTGACAATCATTGAAACTAGGCGAAATTGGTAAATAAAGGCTACATTTCATCACCGGATGTACACCGAGCGATCGTTTCAGCGTTTGACTTTGTTCTTAGCCAGTCATCACTGACATTAGCCGCTAAAAAAAACAGTGAATGGATTGCGGCATGGGACGCCGAAAGTGTATAGTCATTTTGTATAGAATTTTTTTTCACTGATATATAGGGTGGCATTAATCAACTTACAATGTTCCTACACCGGCTGGCAGTGGACTTTTTTTTTCTAAGCATCTGAAGTACAAAAAGATTTCAACGAAAGGTTTTTTTCACGGCACCCACATACTCCCCATGTTTATATATTCCGACATTTGTCCGCAATATATAGACTTGTAAGCTATATATAGAATATCACCACTTGTTCTCGTTATCGTGTACATATAGCGTAGCTGCACGGTTAAAAGTAGGACACGTTTGGGGGTAAAAAAAAAAAAAAAGAAGAGGCACCGGTAGCGATTTTTTGCCGCAACCTCCGCTACTGTTACGGCAACGCCGGTATTTTTTTGTGGGGTTTAATTTATGCGTGAATTGCCAGACATACCACTCAGGTCTACGACCGAATGAGTTATGTCAGCAACCACAGACCGTCATGCTTCTAGCCACTTTTAGCTGGTTTGAAGAATGACGCAGCGGAGTTAGCAGCGCCCCCCAAGTGCACATCCCACGAATTGGAGCTATGCTCCGGGCAGGGGAGACACTTGTACCCTTTATGCGGTGGGTGTCCGCCGGTGGTGGGATTCGAACCCACCACCTCCCGAAGCCGAGGCCGGCGCCCTAACCACTGCGCCACGACTTCGGTGACATTTCGAAGGTTAACATCGTGTTTTGTGAGCGGGAACACTTTCTCCTCCTTACCTACTCTGGAATCCAATTGTTCCCTCCTCGCCTGAGGCAAAGCTGCCCTTTTCATGGTGCGACGGCGCATGCGCCCAGGCCTAGCGGATTGGTCGCGAAACGTCTTTGAAGGGTCGTGCGCAACCCCGCGTGCCGGGAAGTCCCCTGTAAAAGAAAAAAAAAGAAGTAAGCGCTCGGACGCACGCCGCTACAAACGCTCGTGTCATGTACTGCCTTGAAACTCCACTGGCAGCTCTTCAGCGTCAGCTCGGTGCCGAAAACATGTGTAGCTTAAGACTGCAAGTTAACGTTTAAACAGAAAGCGACTAGGTTTTCTTATGGACTGCGCCGTGAGGCTACGTTGTTGCCGCCCTTCATTGATGGCTGGCCAATACATTAACGTAAAGCACTTGTGTTACACTTGGGCAACGCTTTAAAACATCGCGTTGACGACGAAATCTTGTTGCAAGGTCAGCCCTCACATGCTGGTGGTGGCAGCACGCGCGTGTCTTCACGTACTCATTCAAGGCGCGGTAAGACTGAGTCGATACGAAACCGACAAGACGCTCACGAACACGATTGACCGAATGTTGAGTACAATGCGTCATTGAAAGCACAATATCATATCAGGCCGAACAGGACGCAACCGACGAGCGCGAGTTGCCGCACTGCGACGGGCATTCTTGTCAACAGCACCGAGAAAATCAGTGCGCCGGCCATCGTTCGACCGAAGCCTAAGCGATCGGCTAGCAAACTGACGACGCGAAATGGCGACAGCGCCTTGGCTTGTATATATAATTAATCGCCGTCAAAGTGTGGCAAAAGATGCCTAAAAGTTGAAATGCACAAGATTCAACCCTCCCACGCTTTCCGTGCACATGAAGTTTGAGTCAATGCTGATGCGAATGTTAAGCCTAATGATGTCGTGCTTGTGCACCCACTTTTGGTGGACTTGAGCTGAAAGGGAAGCAGTAATATCGAATCAAACAGCTTTTATAGCTCAGTGCTGTCGTTCGCGATGAGAATGTTTGCAAGGCGCGTATACACTGTAATACATCAAATACATCTATTATAAATATGGAGCGCGCGCTTATGCTTCGCTTTCAAGAGTGGCACGAGACAGCATTCAAAGATCTCCGACTGCTTCTCACACTTCCCTGCAACTGGAGCATATGTACCTGTAATGTTTAGCGGGAAACGTCGGCTGCGAACGCTAGGCACGAAGGGGGGCTTTCTGGAAGAAATGGGGCTTCCAGCGTGCGGCCCGATGTGGCGTAGGCGAGCGCCATCTGGAGGCATTGCAAGGAACTGGGCGCACCACTCCGCCGCCCCCGAGGTACTCACGAGCCGGCGCCTGCAAATGGCGGACTCCGTTGGCGGTCCATCAATGATGAAGCGCTGGGAAATGCGTTTGTTTGAGTTTTCGCGTAACTTAGTTATGTTTTCTCGAATTGTAAAATTGCCATCCGTCACTATCATGTCTGTCGGTTTGTGTGTATGTCGTACGTTACGATTTTTCGGCGTATTTCAGATTGAGGCATTGAATTCAGTCGCCTTCTTGCGCCAAATGGAGGACCTTGGTATGGCTGGTTTGAAAATCCTTTCGTCTAAACGACGTCCGACGCCGGGTTCCGACACCAGATTTTATGGGACACCGGGACCTTAACGCTATGGCGTTAAGGTTGGCTCAAGCAGCTTGTTAGGAGTACGTATAGCTGGCGTGAACGTGGCACCTTATTTATCGACGACTGGTCATGAATTGGATCATTCCTATATCGCATACGCAACGCTTATGTTGTAGTTCGAACACGTTCCCAATTGCTCAAGTCGTCTACGTATCCATATTGCAACAGGCAGAAAATTGACAATTTGGGCACATACCAAGAGGATTGTGCTCTATGCTTGTCGATACCACAACCAGCAGATAGATACCCAGTGGTCAAAGTTGAATCGCGTCCAGTTTGATATTGTGATCGGTAGACTGACAATCATTGAAACTAGGCGAAATTGGTAAATAAAGGCTACATTTCATCACCGGATGTACACCGAGCGATCGTTTCAGCGTTTGACTTTGTTCTTAGCCAGTCATCACTGACATTAGCCGCTAAAAAAAACAGTGAATGGATTGCGGCATGGGACGCCGAAAGTGTATAGTCATTTTGTATAGAATTTTTTTTCACTGATATATAGGGTGGCATTAATCAACTTACAATGTTCCTACACCGGCTGGCAGTGGACTTTTTTTTTTCTAAGCATCTGAAGTACAAAAAGATTTCAACGAAAGGTTTTTTTCACGGCACCCACATACTCCCCATGTTTATATATTCCGACATTTGTCCGCAATATATAGACTTGTAAGCTATATATAGAATATCACCACTTGTTCTCGTTATCGTGTACATATAGCGTAGCTGCACGGTTAAAAGTAGGACACGTTTGGGGGTAAAAAAAAAAAAAAGAAGAGGCACCGGTAGCGATTTTTTGCCGCAACCTCCGCTACTGTTACGGCAACGCCGGTATTTTTTTGTGGGGTTTAATTTATGCGTGAATTGCCAGACATACCACTCAGGTCTACGACCGAATGAGTTATGTCAGCAACCACAGACCGTCATGCTTCTAGCCACTTTTAGCTGGTTTGAAGAATGACGCAGCGGAGTTAGCAGCGCCCCCCAAGTGCACATCCCACGAATTGGAGCTATGCTCCGGGCAGGGGAGACACTTGTACCCTTTATGCGGTGGGTGTCCGCCGGTGGTGGGATTCGAACCCACCACCTCCCGAAGCCGAGGCCGGCGCCCTAACCACTGCGCCACGACTTCGGTGACATTTCGAAGGTTAACATCGTGTTTTGTGAGCGGGAACACTTTCTCCTCCTTACCTACTCTGGAATCCAATTGTTCCCTCCTCGCCTGAGGCAAAGCTGCCCTTTTCATGGTGCGACGGCGCATGCGCCCAGGCCTAGCGGATTGGTCGCGAAACGTCTTTGAAGGGTCGTGCGCAACCCCGCGTGCCGGGAAGTCCCCTGTAAAAGAAAAAAAAAAGAAGTAAGCGCTCGGACGCACGCCGCTACAAACGCTCGTGTCATGTACTGCCTTGAAACTCCACTGGCAGCTCTTCAGCGTCAGCTCGGTGCCGAAAACATGTGTAGCTTAAGACTGCAAGTTAACGTTTAAACAGAAAGCGACTAGGTTTTCTTATGGACTGCGCCGTGAGGCTACGTTGTTGCCGCCCTTCATTGATGGCTGGCCAATACATTAACGTAAAGCACTTGTGTTACACTTGGGCAACGCTTTAAAACATCGCGTTGACGACGAAATCTTGTTGCAAGGTCAGCCCTCACATGCTGGTGGTGGCAGCACGCGCGTGTCTTCACGTACTCATTCAAGGCGCGGTAAGACTGAGTCGATACGAAACCGACAAGACGCTCACGAACACGATTGACCGAATGTTGAGTACAATGCGTCATTGAAAGCACAATATCATATCAGGCCGAACAGGACGCAACCGACGAGCGCGAGTTGCCGCACTGCGACGGGCATTCTTGTCAACAGCACCGAGAAAATCAGTGCGCCGGCCATCGTTCGACCGAAGCCTAAGCGATCGGCTAGCAAACTGACGACGCGAAATGGCGACAGCGCCTTGGCTTGTATATATAATTAATCGCCGTCAAAGTGTGGCAAAAGATGCCTAAAAGTTGAAATGCACAAGATTCAACCCTCCCACGCTTTCCGTGCACATGAAGTTTGAGTCAATGCTGATGCGAATGTTAAGCCTAATGATGTCGTGCTTGTGCACCCACTTTTGGTGGACTTGAGCTGAAAGGGAAGCAGTAATATCGAATCAAACAGCTTTTATAGCTCAGTGCTGTCGTTCGCGATGAGAATGTTTGCAAGGCGCGTATACACTGTAATACATCAAATACATCTATTATAAATATGGAGCGCGCGCTTATGCTTCGCTTTCAAGAGTGGCACGAGACAGCATTCAAAGATCTCCGACTGCTTCTCACACTTCCCTGCAACTGGAGCATATGTACCTGTAATGTTTAGCGGGAAACGTCGGCTGCGAACGCTAGGCACGAAGGGGGGCTTTCTGGAAGAAATGGGGCTTCCAGCGTGCGGCCCGATGTGGCGTAGGCGAGCGCCATCTGGAGGCATTGCAAGGAACTGGGCGCACCACTCCGCCGCCCCCGAGGTACTCACGAGCCGGCGCCTGCAAATGGCGGACTCCGTTGGCGGTCCATCAATGATGAAGCGCTGGGAAATGCGTTTGTTTGAGTTTTCGCGTAACTTAGTTATGTTTTCTCGAATTGTAAAATTGCCATCCGTCACTATCATGTCTGTCGGTTTGTGTGTATGTCGTACGTTACGATTTTTCGGCGTATTTCAGATTGAGGCATTGAATTCAGTCGCCTTCTTGCGCCAAATGGAGGACCTTGGTATGGCTGGTTTGAAAATCCTTTCGTCTAAACGACGTCCGACGCCGGGTTCCGACACCAGATTTTATGGGACACCGGGCCCTTAACGCTATGGCGTTAAGGTTGGCTCAAGCAGCTTGTTAGGAGTACGTATAGCTGGCGTGAACGTGGCACCTTATTTATCGACGACTGGTCATGAATTGGATCATTCCTATATCGCATACGCAACGCTTATGTTGTAGTTCGAACACGTTCCCAATTGCTCAAGTCGTCTACGTATCCATATTGCAACAGGCAGAAAATTGACAATTTGGGCACATACCAAGAGGATTGTGCTCTATGCTTGTCGATACCACAACCAGCAGATAGATACCCAGTGGTCAAAGTTGAATCGCGTCCAGTTTGATATTGTGATCGGTAGACTGACAATCATTGAAACTAGGCGAAATTGGTAAATAAAGGCTACATTTCATCACCGGATGTACACCGAGCGATCGTTTCAGCGTTTGACTTTGTTCTTAGCCAGTCATCACTGACATTAGCCGCTAAAAAAAACAGTGAATGGATTGCGGCATGGGACGCCGAAAGTGTATAGTCATTTTGTATAGAATTTTTTTTCACTGATATATAGGGTGGCATTAATCAACTTACAATGTTCCTACACCGGCTGGCAGTGGACTTTTTTTTTTCTAAGCATCTGAAGTACAAAAAGATTTCAACGAAAGGTTTTTTTCACGGCACCCACATACTCCCCATGTTTATATATTCCGACATTTGTCCGCAATATATAGACTTGTAAGCTATATATAGAATATCACCACTTGTTCTCGTTATCGTGTACATATAGCGTAGCTGCACGGTTAAAAGTAGGACACGTTTGGGGGTAAAAAAAAAAAAAGAAGAGGCACCGGTAGCGATTTTTTGCCGCAACCTCCGCTACTGTTACGGCAACGCCGGTATTTTTTTGTGGGGTTTAATTTATGCGTGAATTGCCAGACATACCACTCAGGTCTACGACCGAATGAGTTATGTCAGCAACCACAGACCGTCATGCTTCTAGCCACTTTTAGCTGGTTTGAAGAATGACGCAGCGGAGTTAGCAGCGCCCCCCAAGTGCACATCCCACGAATTGGAGCTATGCTCCGGGCAGGGGAGACACTTGTACCCTTTATGCGGTGGGTGTCCGCCGGTGGTGGGATTCGAACCCACCAACTCCCGAAGCCGAGGCCGGCGCCCTAACCACTGCGCCACGACTTCGGTGACATTTCGAAGGTTAACATCGTGTTTTGTGAGCGGGAACACTTTCTCCTCCTTACCTACTCTGGAATCCAATTGTTCCCTCCTCGCCTGAGGCAAAGCTGCCCTTTTCATGGTGCGACGGCGCATGCGCCCAGGCCTAGCGGATTGGTCGCGAAACGTCTTTGAAGGGTCGTGCGCAACCCCGCGTGCCGGGAAGTCCCCTGTAAAAGAAAAAAAAAAAGAAGTTAGCGCTCGGACGCACGCCGCTACAAACGCTCGTGTCATGTACTGCCTTGAAACTCCACTGGCAGCTCTTCAGCGTCAGCTCGGTGCCGAAAACATGTGTAGCTTAAGACTGCAAGTTAACGTTTAAACAGAAAGCGACTAGGTTTTCTTATGGACTGCGCCGTGAGGCTACGTTGTTGCCGCCCTTCATTGATGGCTGGCCAATACATTAACGTAAAGCACTTGTGTTACACTTGGGCAACGCTTTAAAACATCGCGTTGACGACGAAATCTTGTTGCAAGGTCAGCCCTCACATGCTGGTGGTGGCAGCACGCGCGTGTCTTCACGTACTCATTCAAGGCGCGGTAAGACTGAGTCGATACGAAACCGACAAGACGCTCACGAACACGATTGACCGAATGTTGAGTACAATGCGTCATTGAAAGCACAATATCATATCAGGCCGAACAGGACGCAACCGACGAGCGCGAGTTGCCGCACTGCGACGGGCATTCTTGTCAACAGCACCGAGAAAATCAGTGCGCCGGCCATCGTTCGACCGAAGCCTAAGCGATCGGCTAGCAAACTGACGACGCGAAATGGCGACAGCGCCTTGGCTTGTATATATAATTAATCGCCGTCAAAGTGTGGCAAAAGATGCCTAAAAGTTGAAATGCACAAGATTCAACCCTCCCACGCTTTCCGTGCACATGAAGTTTGAGTCAATGCTGATGCGAATGTTAAGCCTAATGATGTCGTGCTTGTGCACCCACTTTTGGTGGACTTGAGCTGAAAGGGAAGCAGTAATATCGAATCAAACAGCTTTTATAGCTCAGTGCTGTCGTTCGCGATGAGAATGTTTGCAAGGCGCGTATACACTGTAATACATCAAATACATCTATTATAAATATGGAGCGCGCGCTTATGCTTCGCTTTCAAGAGTGGCACGAGACAGCATTCAAAGATCTCCGACTGCTTCTCACACTTCCCTGCAACTGGAGCATATGTACCTGTAATGTTTAGCGGGAAACGTCGGCTGCGAACGCTAGGCACGAAGGGGGGCTTTCTGGAAGAAATGGGGCTTCCAGCGTGCGGCCCGATGTGGCGTAGGCGAGCGCCATCTGGAGGCATTGCAAGGAACTGGGCGCACCACTCCGCCGCCCCCGAGGTACTCACGAGCCGGCGCCTGCAAATGGCGGACTCCGTTGGCGGTCCATCAATGATGAAGCGCTGGGAAATGCGTTTGTTTGAGTTTTCGCGTAACTTAGTTATGTTTTCTCGAATTGTAAAATTGCCATCCGTCACTATCATGTCTGTCGGTTTGTGTGTATGTCGTACGTTACGATTTTTCGGCGTATTTCAGATTGAGGCATTGAATTCAGTCGCCTTCTTGCGCCAAATGGAGGACCTTGGTATGGCTGGTTTGAAAATCCTTTCGTCTAAACGACGTCCGACGCCGGGTTCCGACACCAGATTTTATGGGACACCGGGCCCTTAACGCTATGGCGTTAAGGTTGGCTCAAGCAGCTTGTTAGGAGTACGTATAGCTGGCGTGAACGTGGCACCTTATTTATCGACGACTGGTCATGAATTGGATCATTCCTATATCGCATACGCAACGCTTATGTTGTAGTTCGAACACGTTCCCAATTGCTCAAGTCGTCTACGTATCCATATTGCAACAGGCAGAAAATTGACAATTTGGGCACATACCAAGAGGATTGTGCTCTATGCTTGTCGATACCACAACCAGCAGATAGATACCCAGTGGTCAAAGTTGAATCGCGTCCAGTTTGATATTGTGATCGGTAGACTGACAATCATTGAAACTAGGCGAAATTGGTAAATAAAGGCTACATTTCATCACCGGATGTCCACTGTCGTCCTTTATGAAAGGGAACACGCGAGCGCGTGGCCTGCGCTATCCGGCGGCTGCCTACAGCGCCAGCAACCAACAGCTAAAGAAAACACGTCCGCTTTTGGCGCCATCTATTGGCAAACAAAATAACGAGTCATGGCAAGTGGACAAGTGCTGCTAGATTATGCTCCCTCTCCGCTCGCGTAACGAGCGATGGCTGCAGCACGTCGTCTGCTGCCAACAAATCTAACGTGGTTGCGAGCACGGTCGAAACGTAGAAGCTCTGTCTCTCGGCTTACGTCAGTTGCGCTTCGCCTAAGCTATAGCTATATAGGTGAGAACGATGCACTCAGGGGAAGGTTTGGTTGTTCTTTATAAATGAATGATTCTCTGCATCATTCAGTGATACTCTGTATCATGCGAGCTCCATGGCTTCGTCGTGGAACTCGCGTTTGCTTAAGCCACCACTAAATAGATTTCCAAGAACACAATATGCAGCATTCCAGTTCTGCAGCGAATAAAGGTGTGAATGTTCATGGAAACATGTTTAGCTTCAGCTGTATTGTCCCTGCGTTGCGAATGAAAGTAGAAATGCCATTTAGACTCGCTCGAGGATAAATTTCAAACCGACCTTGCATGGCACTAACCCCCGAATTCGAGCGTGTCTGTCCGCGTGAGGATGTGCGTGGGCTTCAAAAAGACGACGGTAGCGATTCCCCTCGGCTAAATGGTCACTATGTGTGTGCGATAATCGGCAGCAGTCCATCAAAACTGCTGCATGGTTTTGAGCTGAGTTGCAGCGCTATGACCAGTTCGGTCGGTGGACCAAGTTAGAGTCTAGGATCATTTAAGAATACCGGGGTGAAGATCGTAGTGATAATGCGCTACTTCATGCGTGTAACATATGGGCTCGAAAATACTACGAGAGGGAAAGGTAGGATGCTGAACGCCTTGCGTAGTGGCTTTATAAGAATTGATAGGGGCATGTGTAGTTTAATTCCTTTTTTGTGGGCCACGAGGCATAAGGCCATCAATATGGCTCGTGTTCCACTCGAGGAAGGCGAAACATTTATTGAGCTTAGTATTGCTGGCTACAGCCAGCGGTATATTGCATAAACTACAAGGAGGCCACTAAAAACAGTAAACAGCATCGCTCAGGCCTTCAAGGAGGAATGCCCTGTGAACGACGCTCCGCAGAGGCGCAGACCTCGGACAACAACTGAAGACGAAGACCGTGCGTTTGTGGCTACAGTAGCACTGAAGCCACAGACAACAGTCCCTGAAGTACTGAAGGAACTTGGCATTAAGGTGTGCGAGACGACTGTGAAACGCCGCCTCGCAGAAGCTGGACTCAATAAGAGGGTTGCTTGCAGGAAACCGCTGCTTCGAGACACCAACAAAGCCAAACACCTGCCATTTGCGAAGGACCATGCAGATTGGGCTACCTCCGACTGGGAAAGTGTTGTATTCACCGACGAGAGTTCATTCACGACCCGGTGGGGCCAGAGACAAAGAGTGTGGCGCCCAGAAAACAGCGGGTAGGTGACGTTTTATGCTTAAAGGTAATTATATCACTCTAAGAAGTGCTTAAAAATTCTACCGGTTGGTCACCGTTATTTATACATTATGTGATATTGCAGTCTCTTATATCGCGTAGACGGCAGACAGAGCTTGATATGCAAGGCACGGTGTTAGATTACGTTTAACAGCGTTAAAGTGTAGTCGTGTTCTCTATTATTACTAATATGATTACCCTCATCAGCATTAGTTCGCATTTAAAAATACTTTAGCACATGCTGAAAATATAGACATGGAAGAGGGGGCAGTAGGCTGGCAACATCCACAAACAGAGGCACACCACCAGCCCAATTGTTGTTTCAATGTGCGAGAATAGAAAATGTCAAAATAACTTGAAAGAAATAGGAAAGTGAATAAAAACCTAGAACAGTACAAAACGTGGACATGAACAGCCGGCGATAAATGCGCGCTCCATGCAGCACAGCGGAATACCGCATGGTTGGCGTAAAGGAAGGGTATTCGAGATAAGTGTAGTGACTTGGTTTGGTGTCAATGCTTGATCTGATGATACTTTTCTGCAGTTACAGACCAGAATACCTTCAGCGAGTGGCTGCAAGTGGACGTTTAGCAGTGTGCGTGTGGGGCCTCGTGACCAACGGGCTTGGTCCACTAGTCCGCATAGAGGACAGATTCACGTCTGCCGCCTACTGCTCAATCCTAGACGACGTGATGGCGCCCTACTTGCTCAATGGGCCCTTCCCAGAAGGCGATTGCATCTACCTGAAGACAGCTCGCACGTCCATACATACCGAAGGGTGACAAGCTTTTTCGAGGATCGTGTAATCAACTCTCTAAGTAATCTAATTATTCAACCACCAGTCGCCAGAACTTAACATTATTGAGAACGTGTGGGACCTTTTCAAAACTGCGCTGGCGGCTCGGTCTCTGCACGAACTGTCGGCCGACGACCTTTGGGGTGCCATAAAGGAGGAGTGGGAGCGGCTGAGAAGCAACAGATCACTAACGGCCGCCTGGTATAACTCGCGACCCTCAAGAATGGCAGCTGTCGGCGCAGCAAATGGGGACGCCACGAGGTACTAAGAAGTGCGCCGAAACAACATATTTCAGCCTTTTGTTTATTTTTTGTTTTGGTGCTCAACACAAAAGAAAAAATTACGTATATTTTTGTCAATAAATGTATTGATATCTGTTTTTGCATTTTGTGCTCGCTACTTTTACATTAATGATACAACATTAAAATACTGAGAAACATTCCGAACACTTTTTTTCTTCAAGTTTCTTAAGTAGCAACATCTCCTCGCTGTCATCACGGTCAGGGCGCTTTGATTGTGCATGGCGTTATAGCATCAAGCGCAGATATACTAAACGACAGAGAACTTTTTCTGTCGACAGACCACTACTTTCCGGGTAAGTGTGTTTCTGCCTCGAAGGAACCTTTCCGCGGCGTTCAGTGATTCACTTTCGAAAAAGCAAACAACAACCAAACCTTCCCCTGAGTGCATTGCTCTCACCTATATAGCTTAGGCGAAGCGCAACTGGCGTAAGCCGAGAGCGTCTACGTTTCGACCGTGCTCGCGCACCACGTTAGATTTGTTGGCAGCAGACGACGCGCTACAGCCATCGCCCGCTGCGCGAGCGGAGAGGGAGCATAATGTAGCAGCGCTTGTCCGCCGGCCATGACTCGTTATTTTGTTTGACAATAGATGACGCCAAAAGTGGACGTGCTTTCTTTAGCTGTCGGTTGATGGCGCTGTAGGCAGCCACCGCAGAGCGCAGGCCACGCGCTCGCGTGTTCCCTTTCATAAAGGACGACAGTGTACACCGAGCGATCGTTTCAGCGTTTGACTTTGTTCTTAGCCAGTCATCACTGACATTAGCCGCTAAAAAAAACAGTGAATGGATTGCGGCATGGGACGCCGAAAGTGTATAGTCATTTTGTATAGAATTTTTTTTCACTGATATATAGGGTGGCATTAATCAACTTACAATGTTCCTACACCGGCTGGCAGTGGACTTTTTTTTTTCTAAGCATCTGAAGTACAAAAAGATTTCAACGAAAGGTTTTTTTCACGGCACCCACATACTCCCCATGTTTATATATTCCGACATTTGTCCGCAATATATAGACTTGTAAGCTATATATAGAATATCACCACTTGTTCTCGTTATCGTGTACATATAGCGTAGCTGCACGGTTAAAAGTAGGACACGTTTGGGGGTAAAAAAAAAAAAAAGAAGAGGCACCGGTAGCGATTTTTTGCCGCAACCTCCGCTACTGTTACGGCAACGCCGGTATTTTTTTGTGGGGTTTAATTTATGCGTGAATTGCCAGACATACCACTCAGGTCTACGACCGAATGAGTTATGTCAGCAACCACAGACCGTCATGCTTCTAGCCACTTTTAGCTGGTTTGAAGAATGACGCAGCGGAGTTAGCAGCGCCCCCCAAGTGCACATCCCACGAATTGGAGCTATGCTCCGGGCAGGGGAGACACTTGTACCCTTTATGCGGTGGGTGTCCGCCGGTGGTGGGATTCGAACCCACCACCTCCCGAAGCCGAGGCCGGCGCCCTAACCACTGCGCCACGACTTCGGTGACATTTCGAAGGTTAACATCGTGTTTTGTGAGCGGGAACACTTTCTCCTCCTTACCTACTCTGGAATCCAATTGTTCCCTCCTCGCCTGAGGCAAAGCTGCCCTTTTCATGGTGCGACGGCGCATGCGCCCAGGCCTAGCGGATTGGTCGCGAAACGTCTTTGAAGGGTCGTGCGCAACCCCGCGTGCCGGGAAGTCCCCTGTAAAAGAAAAAAAAAAGAAGTAAGCGCTCGGACGCACGCCGCTACAAACGCTCGTGTCATGTACTGCCTTGAAACTCCACTGGCAGCTCTTCAGCGTCAGCTCGGTGCCGAAAACATGTGTAGCTTAAGACTGCAAGTTAACGTTTAAACAGAAAGCGACTAGGTTTTCTTATGGACTGCGCCGTGAGGCTACGTTGTTGCCGCCCTTCATTGATGGCTGGCCAATACATTAACGTAAAGCACTTGTGTTACACTTGGGCAACGCTTTAAAACATCGCGTTGACGACGAAATCTTGTTGCAAGGTCAGCCCTCACATGCTGGTGGTGGCAGCACGCGCGTGTCTTCACGTACTCATTCAAGGCGCGGTAAGACTGAGTCGATACGAAACCGACAAGACGCTCACGAACACGATTGACCGAATGTTGAGTACAATGCGTCATTGAAAGCACAATATCATATCAGGCCGAACAGGACGCAACCGACGAGCGCGAGTTGCCGCACTGCGACGGGCATTCTTGTCAACAGCACCGAGAAAATCAGTGCGCCGGCCATCGTTCGACCGAAGCCTAAGCGATCGGCTAGCAAACTGACGACGCGAAATGGCGACAGCGCCTTGGCTTGTATATATAATTAATCGCCGTCAAAGTGTGGCAAAAGATGCCTAAAAGTTGAAATGCACAAGATTCAACCCTCCCACGCTTTCCGTGCACATGAAGTTTGAGTCAATGCTGATGCGAATGTTAAGCCTAATGATGTCGTGCTTGTGCACCCACTTTTGGTGGACTTGAGCTGAAAGGGAAGCAGTAATATCGAATCAAACAGCTTTTATAGCTCAGTGCTGTCGTTCGCGATGAGAATGTTTGCAAGGCGCGTATACACTGTAATACATCAAATACATCTATTATAAATATGGAGCGCGCGCTTATGCTTCGCTTTCAAGAGTGGCACGAGACAGCATTCAAAGATCTCCGACTGCTTCTCACACTTCCCTGCAACTGGAGCATATGTACCTGTAATGTTTAGCGGGAAACGTCGGCTGCGAACGCTAGGCACGAAGGGGGGCTTTCTGGAAGAAATGGGGCTTCCAGCGTGCGGCCCGATGTGGCGTAGGCGAGCGCCATCTGGAGGCATTGCAAGGAACTGGGCGCACCACTCCGCCGCCCCCGAGGTACTCACGAGCCGGCGCCTGCAAATGGCGGACTCCGTTGGCGGTCCATCAATGATGAAGCGCTGGGAAATGCGTTTGTTTGAGTTTTCGCGTAACTTAGTTATGTTTTCTCGAATTGTAAAATTGCCATCCGTCACTATCATGTCTGTCGGTTTGTGTGTATGTCGTACGTTACGATTTTTCGGCGTATTTCAGATTGAGGCATTGAATTCAGTCGCCTTCTTGCGCCAAATGGAGGACCTTGGTATGGCTGGTTTGAAAATCCTTTCGTCTAAACGACGTCCGACGCCGGGTTCCGACACCAGATTTTATGGGACACCGGGCCCTTAACGCTATGGCGTTAAGGTTGGCTCAAGCAGCTTGTTAGGAGTACGTATAGCTGGCGTGAACGTGGCACCTTATTTATCGACGACTGGTCATGAATTGGATCATTCCTATATCGCATACGCAACGCTTATGTTGTAGTTCGAACACGTTCCCAATTGCTCAAGTCGTCTACGTATCCATATTGCAACAGGCAGAAAATTGACAATTTGGGCACATACCAAGAGGATTGTGCTCTATGCTTGTCGATACCACAACCAGCAGATAGATACCCAGTGGTCAAAGTTGAATCGCGTCCAGTTTGATATTGTGATCGGTAGACTGACAATCATTGAAACTAGGCGAAATTGGTAAATAAAGGCTACATTTCATCACCGGATGTACACCGAGCGATCGTTTCAGCGTTTGACTTTGTTCTTAGCCAGTCATCACTGACATTAGCCGCTAAAAAAAACAGTGAATGGATTGCGGCATGGGACGCCGAAAGTGTATAGTCATTTTGTATAGAATTTTTTTTCACTGATATATAGGGTGGCATTAATCAACTTACAATGTTCCTACACCGGCTGGCAGTGGACTTTTTTTTTTCTAAGCATCTGAAGTACAAAAAGATTTCAACGAAAGGTTTTTTTCACGGCACCCACATACTCCCCATGTTTATATATTCCGACATTTGTCCGCAATATATAGACTTGTAAGCTATATATAGAATATCACCACTTGTTCTCGTTATCGTGTACATATAGCGTAGCTGCACGGTTAAAAGTAGGACACGTTTGGGGGTAAAAAAAAAAAAAAGAAGAGGCACCGGTAGCGATTTTTTGCCGCAACCTCCGCTACTGTTACGGCAACGCCGGTATTTTTTTGTGGGGTTTAATTTATGCGTGAATTGCCAGACATACCACTCAGGTCTACGACCGAATGAGTTATGTCAGCAACCACAGACCGTCATGCTTCTAGCCACTTTTAGCTGGTTTGAAGAATGACGCAGCGGAGTTAGCAGCGCCCCCCAAGTGCACATCCCACGAATTGGAGCTATGCTCCGGGCAGGGGAGACACTTGTACCCTTTATGCGGTGGGTGTCCGCCGGTGGTGGGATTCGAACCCACCACCTCCCGAAGCCGAGGCCGGCGCCCTAACCACTGCGCCACGACTTCGGTGACATTTCGAAGGTTAACATCGTGTTTTGTGAGCGGGAACACTTTCTCCTCCTTACCTACTCTGGAATCCAATTGTTCCCTCCTCGCCTGAGGCAAAGCTGCCCTTTTCATGGTGCGACGGCGCATGCGCCCAGGCCTAGCGGATTGGTCGCGAAACGTCTTTGAAGGGTCGTGCGCAACCCCGCGTGCCGGGAAGTCCCCTGTAAAAGAAAAAAAAAAGAAGTAAGCGCTCGGACGCACGCCGCTACAAACGCTCGTGTCATGTACTGCCTTGAAACTCCACTGGCAGCTCTTCAGCGTCAGCTCGGTGCCGAAAACATGTGTAGCTTAAGACTGCAAGTTAACGTTTAAACAGAAAGCGACTAGGTTTTCTTATGGACTGCGCCGTGAGGCTACGTTGTTGCCGCCCTTCATTGATGGCTGGCCAATACATTAACGTAAAGCACTTGTGTTACACTTGGGCAACGCTTTAAAACATCGCGTTGACGACGAAATCTTGTTGCAAGGTCAGCCCTCACATGCTGGTGGTGGCAGCACGCGCGTGTCTTCACGTACTCATTCAAGGCGCGGTAAGACTGAGTCGATACGAAACCGACAAGACGCTCACGAACACGATTGACCGAATGTTGAGTACAATGCGTCATTGAAAGCACAATATCATATCAGGCCGAACAGGACGCAACCGACGAGCGCGAGTTGCCGCACTGCGACGGGCATTCTTGTCAACAGCACCGAGAAAATCAGTGCGCCGGCCATCGTTCGACCGAAGCCTAAGCGATCGGCTAGCAAACTGACGACGCGAAATGGCGACAGCGCCTTGGCTTGTATATATAATTAATCGCCGTCAAAGTGTGGCAAAAGATGCCTAAAAGTTGAAATGCACAAGATTCAACCCTCCCACGCTTTCCGTGCACATGAAGTTTGAGTCAATGCTGATGCGAATGTTAAGCCTAATGATGTCGTGCTTGTGCATTCACTTTTGGTGGACTTGAGCTGAAAGGGAAGCAGTAATATCGAATCAAACAGCTTTTATAGCTCAGTGCTGTCGTTCGCGATGAGAATGTTTGCAAGGCGCGTATACACTGTAATACATCAAATACATCTATTATAAATATGGAGCGCGCGCTTATGCTTCGATTTCAAGAGTGGCACGAGACAGCATTCAAAGATCTCCGACTGCTTCTCACACTTCCCTGCAACTGGAGCATATGTACCTGTAATGTTTAGCGGGAAACGTCGGCTGCGAACGCTAGGCACGAAGGGGGGCTTTCCGGAAGAAATGGGGCTTCCAGCGTGCGGCCCGATGTGGCGTAGGCGAGCGCCATCTGGAGGCATTGCAAGGAACTGGGCGCACCACTCCGCCGCCCCCGAGGTACTCACGAGCCGGCGCCTGCAAATGGCGGACTCCGTTGGCGGTCCATCAATGATGAAGCGCTGGGAAATGCGTTTGTTTGAGTTTTCGCGTAACTTAGTTATGTTTTCTCGAATTGTAAAATTGCCATCCGTCACTATCATGTCTGTCGGTTTGTGTGTATGTCGTACGTTACGATTTTTCGGCGTATTTCAGATTGAGGCATTGAATTCAGTCGCCTTCTTGCGCCAAATGGAGGACCTTGGTATGGCTGGTTTGAAAATCCTTTCGTCTAAACGACGTCCGACGCCGGGTTCCGACACCAGATTTTATGGGACACCGGGCCCTTAACGCTATGGCGTTAAGGTTGGCTCAAGCAGCTTGTTAGGAGTACGTATAGCTGGCGTGAACGTGGCACCTTATTTATCGACGACTGGTCATGAATTGGATCATTCCTATATCGCATACGCAACGCTTATGTTGTAGTTCGAACACGTTCCCAATTGCTCAAGTCGTCTACGTATCCATATTGCAACAGGCAGAAAATTGACAATTTGGGCACATACCAAGAGGATTGTGCTCTATGCTTGTCGATACCACAACCAGCAGATAGATACCCAGTGGTCAAAGTTGAATCGCGTCCAGTTTGATATTGTGATCGGTAGACTGACAATCATTGAAACTAGGCAAAATTGGTAAATAAAGGCTACATTTCATCACCGGATGTACACCGAGCGATCGTTTCAGCGTTTGACTTTGTTCTTAGCCAGTCATCACTGACATTAGCCGCTAAAAAAAACAGTGAATGGATTGCGGCATGGGACGCCGAAAGTGTATAGTCATTTTGTATAGAATTTTTTTTCACTGATATATAGGGTGGCATTAATCAACTTACAATGTTCCTACACCGGCTGGCAGTGGACTTTTTTTTTTCTAAGCATCTGAAGTACAAAAAGATTTCAACGAAAGGTTTTTTTCACGGCACCCACATACTCCCCATGTTTATATATTCCGACATTTGTCCGCAATATATAGACTTGTAAGCTATATATAGAATATCACCACTTGTTCTCGTTATCGTGTACATATAGCGTAGCTGCACGGTTAAAAGTAGGACACGTTTGGGGGTAAAAAAAAAAAAAGAAGAGGCACCGGTAGCGATTTTTTGCCGCAACCTCCGCTACTGTTACGGCAACGCCGGTATTTTTTTGTGGGGTTTAATTTATGCGTGAATTGCCAGACATACCACTCAGGTCTACGACCGAATGAGTTATGTCAGCAACCACAGACCGTCATGCTTCTAGCCACTTTTAGCTGGTTTGAAGAATGACGCAGCGGAGTTAGCAGCGCCCCCCAAGTGCACATCCCACGAATTGGAGCTATGCTCCGGGCAGGGGAGACACTTGTACCCTTTATGCGGTGGGTGTCCGCCGGTGGTGGGATTCGAACCCACCACCTCCCGAAGCCGAGGCCGGCGCCCTAACCACTGCGCCACGACTTCGGTGACATTTCGAAGGTTAACATCGTGTTTTGTGAGCGGGAACACTTTCTCCTCCTTACCTACTCTGGAATCCAATTGTTCCCTCCTCGCCTGAGGCAAAGCTGCCCTTTTCATGGTGCGACGGCTCTTGCGCCCAGGCCTAGCGGATTGGTCGCGAAACGTCTTTGAAGGGTCGTGCGCAACCCCGCGTGCCGGGAAGTCCCCTGTAAAAGAAAAAAAAAAGAAGTAAGCGCTCGGACGCACGCCGCTACAAACGCTCGTGTCATGTACTGCCTTGAAACTCCACTGGCAGCTCTTCAGCGTCAGCTCGGTGCCGAAAACATGTGTAGCTTAAGACTGCAAGTTAACGTTTAAACAGAAAGCGACTAGGTTTTCTTATGGACTGCGCCGTGAGGCTACGTTGTTGCCGCCCTTCATTGATGGCTGGCCAATACATTAACGTAAAGCACTTGTGTTACACTTGGGCAACGCTTTAAAACATCGCGTTGACGACGAAATCTTGTTGCAAGGTCAGCCCTCACATGCTGGTGGTGGCAGCACGCGCGTGTCTTCACGTACTCATTCAAGGCGCGGTAAGACTGAGTCGATACGAAACCGACAAGACGCTCACGAACACGATTGACCGAATGTTGAGTACAATGCGTCATTGAAAGCACAATATCATATCAGGCCGAACAGGACGCAACCGACGAGCGCGAGTTGCCGCACTGCGACGGGCATTCTTGTCAACAGCACCGAGAAAATCAGTGCGCCGGCCATCGTTCGACCGAAGCCTAAGCGATCGGCTAGCAAACTGACGACGCGAAATGGCGACAGCGCCTTGGCTTGTATATATAATTAATCGCCGTCAAAGTGTGGCAAAAGATGCCTAAAAGTTGAAATGCACAAGATTCAACCCTCCCACGCTTTCCGTGCACATGAAGTTTGAGTCAATGCTGATGCGAATGTTAAGCCTAATGATGTCGTGCTTGTGCACCCACTTTTGGTGGACTTGAGCTGAAAGGGAAGCAGTAATATCGAATCAAACAGCTTTTATAGCTCAGTGCTGTCGTTCGCGATGAGAATGTTTGCAAGGCGCGTATACACTGTAATACATCAAATACATCTATTATAAATATGGAGCGCGCGCTTATGCTTCGCTTTCAAGAGTGGCACGAGACAGCATTCAAAGATCTCCGACTGCTTCTCACACTTCCCTGCAACTGGAGCATATGTACCTGTAATGTTTAGCGGGAAACGTCGGCTGCGAACGCTAGGCACGAAGGGGGGCTTTCTGGAAGAAATGGGGCTTCCAGCGTGCGGCCCGATGTGGCGTAGGCGAGCGCCATCTGGAGGCATTGCAAGGAACTGGGCGCACCACTCCGCCGCCCCCGAGGTACTCACGAGCCGGCGCCTGCAAATGGCGGACTCCGTTGGCGGTCCATCAATGATGAAGCGCTGGGAAATGCGTTTGTTTGAGTTTTCGCGTAACTTAGTTATGTTTTCTCGAATTGTAAAATTGCCATCCGTCACTATCATGTCTGTCGGTTTGTGTGTATGTCGTACGTTACGATTTTTCGGCGTATTTCAGATTGAGGCATTGAATTCAGTCGCCTTCTTGCGCCAAATGGAGGACCTTGGTATGGCTGGTTTGAAAATCCTTTCGTCTAAACGACGTCCGACGCCGGGTTCCGACACCAGATTTGATGGGACACCGGGCCCTTAACGCTATGGCGTTAAGGTTGGCTCAAGCAGCTTGTTAGGAGTACGTATAGCTGGCGTGAACGTGGCACCTTATTTATCGACGACTGGTCATGAATTGGATCATTCCTATATCGCATACGCAACGCTTATGTTGTAGTTCGAACACGTTCCCAATTGCTCAAGTCGTCTACGTATCCATATTGCAACAGGCAGAAAATTGACAATTTGGGCACATACCAAGAGGATTGTGCTCTATGCTTGTCGATACCACAACCAGCAGATAGATACCCAGTGGTCAAAGTTGAATCGCGTCCAGTTTGATATTGTGATCGGTAGACTGACAATCATTGAAACTAGGCGAAATTGGTAAATAAAGGCTACATTTCATCACCGGATGTACACCGAGCGATCGTTTCAGCGTTTGACTTTGTTCTTAGCCAGTCATCACTGACATTAGCCGCTAAAAAAAACAGTGAATGGATTGCGGCATGGGACGCCGAAAGTGTATAGTCATTTTGTATAGAATTTTTTTTCACTGATATATAGGGTGGCATTAATCAACTTACAATGTTCCTACACCGGCTGGCAGTGGACTTTTTTTTTTCTAAGCATCTGAAGTACAAAAAGATTTCAACGAAAGGTTTTTTTCACGGCACCCACATACTCCCCATGTTTATATATTCCGACATTTGTCCGCAATATATAGACTTGTAAGCTATATATAGAATATCACCACTTGTTCTCGTTATCGTGTACATATAGCGTAGCTGCACGGTTAAAAGTAGGACACGTTTGGGGGTAAAAAAAAAAAAAGAAGAGGCACCGGTAGCGATTTTTTGCCGCAACCTCCGCTACTGTTACGGCAACGCCGGTATTTTTTTGTGGGGTTTAATTTATGCGTGAATTGCCAGACATACCACTCAGGTCTACGACCGAATGAGTTATGTCAGCAACCACAGACCGTCATGCTTCTAGCCACTTTTAGCTGGTTTGAAGAATGACGCAGCGGAGTTAGCAGCGCCCCCCAAGTGCACATCCCACGAATTGGAGCTATGCTCCGGGCAGGGGAGACACTTGTACCCTTTATGCGGTGGGTGTCCGCCGGTGGTGGGATTCGAACCCACCACCTCCCGAAGCCGAGGCCGGCGCCCTAACCACTGCGCCACGACTTCGGTGACATTTCGAAGGTTAACATCGTGTTTTGTGAGCGGGAACACTTTCTCCTCCTTACCTACTCTGGAATCCAATTGTTCCCTCCTCGCCTGAGGCAAAGCTGCCCTTTTCATGGTGCGACGGCGCATGCGCCCAGGCCTAGCGGATTGGTCGCGAAACGTCTTTGAAGGGTCGTGCGCAACCCCGCGTGCCGGGAAGTCCCCTGTAAAAGAAAAAAAAAAAGAAGTAAGCGCTCGGACGCACGCCGCTACAAACGCTCGTGTCATGTACTGCCTTGAAACTCCACTGGCAGCTCTTCAGCGTCAGCTCGGTGCCGAAAACATGTGTAGCTTAAGACTGCAAGTTAACGTTTAAACAGAAAGCGACTAGGTTTTCTTATGGACTGCGCCGTGAGGCTACGTTGTTGCCGCCCTTCATTGATGGCTGGCCAATACATTAACGTAAAGCACTTGTGTTACACTTGGGCAACGCTTTAAAACATCGCGTTGACGACGAAATCTTGTTGCAAGGTCAGCCCTCACATGCTGGTGGTGGCAGCACGCGCGTGTCTTCACGTACTCATTCAAGGCGCGGTAAGACTGAGTCGATACGAAACCGACAAGACGCTCACGAACACGATTGACCGAATGTTGAGTACAATGCGTCATTGAAAGCACAATATCATATCAGGCCGAACAGGACGCAACCGACGAGCGCGAGTTGCCGCACTGCGACGGGCATTCTTGTCAACAGCACCGAGAAAATCAGTGCGCCGGCCATCGTTCGACCGAAGCCTAAGCGATCGGCTAGCAAACTGACGACGCGAAATGGCGACAGCGCCTTGGCTTGTATATATAATTAATCGCCGTCAAAGTGTGGCAAAAGATGCCTAAAAGTTGAAATGCACAAGATTCAACCCTCCCACGCTTTCCGTGCACATGAAGTTTGAGTCAATGCTGATGCGAATGTTAAGCCTAATGATGTCGTGCTTGTGCACCCACTTTTGGTGGACTTGAGCTGAAAGGGAAGCAGTAATATCGAATCAAACAGCTTTTATAGCTCAGTGCTGTCGTTCGCGATGAGAATGTTTGCAAGGCGCGTATACACTGTAATACATCAAATACATCTATTATAAATATGGAGCGCGCGCTTATGCTTCGCTTTCAAGAGTGGCACGAGACAGCATTCAAAGATCTCCGACTGCTTCTCACACTTCCCTGCAACTGGAGCATATGTACCTGTAATGTTTAGCGGGAAACGTCGGCTGCGAACGCTAGGCACGAAGGGGGGCTTTCTGGAAGAAATGGGGCTTCCAGCGTGCGGCCCGATGTGGCGTAGGCGAGCGCCATCTGGAGGCATTGCAAGGAACTGGGCGCACCACTCCGCCGCCCCCGAGGTACTCACGAGCCGGCGCCTGCAAATGGCGGACTCCGTTGGCGGTCCATCAATGATGAAGCGCTGGGAAATGCGTTTGTTTGAGTTTTCGCGTAACTTAGTTATGTTTTCTCGAATTGTAAAATTGCCATCCGTCACTATCATGTCTGTCGGTTTGTGTGTATGTCGTACGTTACGATTTTTCGGCGTATTTCAGATTGAGGCATTGAATTCAGTCGCCTTCTTGCGCCAAATGGAGGACCTTGGTATGGCTGGTTTGAAAATCCTTTCGTCTAAACGACGTCCGACGCCGGGTTCCGACACCAGATTTTATGGGACACCGGGCCCTTAACGCTATGGCGTTAAGGTTGGCTCAAGCAGCTTGTTAGGAGTACGTATAGCTGGCGTGAACGTGGCACCTTATTTATCGACGACTGGTCATGAATTGGATCATTCCTATATCGCATACGCAACGCTTATGTTGTAGTTCGAACACGTTCCCAATTGCTCAAGTCGTCTACGTATCCATATTGCAACAGGCAGAAAATTGACAATTTGGGCACATACCAAGAGGATTGTGCTCTATGCTTGTCGATACCACAACCAGCAGATAGATACCCAGTGGTCAAAGTTGAATCGCGTCCAGTTTGATATTGTGATCGGTAGACTGACAATCATTGAAACTAGGCGAAATTGGTAAATAAAGGCTACATTTCATCACCGGATGTACACCGAGCGATCGTTTCAGCGTTTGACTTTGTTCTTAGCCAGTCATCACTGACATTAGCCGCTAAAAAAAACAGTGAATGGATTGCGGCATGGGACGCCGAAAGTGTATAGTCATTTTGTATAGAATTTTTTTTCACTGATATATAGGGTGGCATTAATCAACTTACAATGTTCCTACACCGGCTGGCAGTGGACTTTTTTTTTTCTAAGCATCTGAAGTACAAAAAGATTTCAACGAAAGGTTTTTTTCACGGCACCCACATACTCCCCATGTTTATATATTCCGACATTTGTCCGCAATATATAGACTTGTAAGCTATATATAGAATATCACCACTTGTTCTCGTTATCGTGTACATATAGCGTAGCTGCACGGTTAAAAGTAGGACACGTTTGGAGGTAAAAAAAAAAAAGAAGAGGCACCGGTAGCGATTTTTTGCCGCAACCTCCGCTACTGTTACGGCAACGCCGGTATTTTTTTGTGGGGTTTAATTTATGCGTGAATTGCCAGACATACCACTCAGGTCTACGACCGAATGAGTTATGTCAGCAACCACAGACCGTCATGCTTCTAGCCACTTTTAGCTGGTTTGAAGAATGACGCAGCGGAGTTAGCAGCGCCCCCCAAGTGCACATCCCACGAATTGGAGCTATGCTCCGGGCAGGGGAGACACTTGTACCCTTTATGCGGTGGGTGTCCGCCGGTGGTGGGATTCGAACCCACCACCTCCCGAAGCCGAGGCCGGCGCCCTAACCACTGCGCCACGACTTCGGTGACATTTCGAAGGTTAACATCGTGTTTTGTGAGCGGGAACACTTTCTCCTCCTTACCTACTCTGGAATCCAATTGTTCCCTCCTCGCCTGAGGCAAAGCTGCCCTTTTCATGGTGCGACGGCGCATGCGCCCAGGCCTAGCGGATTGGTCGCGAAACGTCTTTGAAGGGTCGTGCGCAACCCCGCGTGCCGGGAAGTCCCCTGTAAAAGAAAAAAAGAAGAAGTAAGCGCTCGGACGCACGCCGCTACAAACGCTCGTGTCATGTACTGCCTTGAAACTCCACTGGCAGCTCTTCAGCGTCAGCTCGGTGCCGAAAACATGTGTAGCTTAAGACTGCAAGTTAACGTTTAAACAGAAAGCGACTAGGTTTTCTTATGGACTGCGCCGTGAGGCTACGTTGTTGCCGCCCTTCATTGATGGCTGGCCAATACATTAACGTAAAGCACTTGTGTTACACTTGGGCAACGCTTTAAAACATCGCGTTGACGACGAAATCTTGTTGCAAGGTCAGCCCTCACATGCTGGTGGTGGCAGCACGCGCGTGTCTTCACGTACTCATTCAAGGCGCGGTAAGACTGAGTCGATACGAAACCGACAAGACGCTCACGAACACGATTGACCGAATGTTGAGTACAATGCGTCATTGAAAGCACAATATCATATCAGGCCGAACAGGACGCAACCGACGAGCGCGAGTTGCCGCACTGCGACGGGCATTCTTGTCAACAGCACCGAGAAAATCAGTGCGCCGGCCATCGTTCGACCGAAGCCTAAGCGATCGGCTAGCAAACTGACGACGCGAAATGGCGACAGCGCCTTGGCTTGTATATATAATTAATCGCCGTCAAAGTGTGGCAAAAGATGCCTAAAAGTTGAAATGCACAAGATTCAACCCTCCCACGCTTTCCGTGCACATGAAGTTTGAGTCAATGCTGATGCGAATGTTAAGCCTAATGATGTCGTGCTTGTGCACCCACTTTTGGTGGACTTGAGCTGAAAGGGAAGCAGTAATATCGAATCAAACAGCTTTTATAGCTCAGTGCTGTCGTTCGCGATGAGAATGTTTGCAAGGCGCGTATACACTGTAATACATCAAATACATCTATTATAAATATGGAGCGCGCGCTTATGCTTCGCTTTCAAGAGTGGCACGAGACAGCATTCAAAGATCTCCGACTGCTTCTCACACTTCCCTGCAACTGGAGCATATGTACCTGTAATGTTTAGCGGGAAACGTCGGCTGCGAACGCTAGGCACGAAGGGGGGCTTTCTGGAAGAAATGGGGCTTCCAGCGTGCGGCCCGATGTGGCGTAGGCGAGCGCCATCTGGAGGCATTGCAAGGAACTGGGCGCACCACTCCGCCGCCCCCGAGGTACTCACGAGCCGGCGCCTGCAAATGGCGGACTCCGTTGGCGGTCCATCAATGATGAAGCGCTGGGAAATGCGTTTGTTTGAGTTTTCGCGTAACTTAGTTATGTTTTCTCGAATTGTAAAATTGCCATCCGTCACTATCATGTCTGTCGGTTTGTGTGTATGTCGTACGTTACGATTTTTCGGCGTATTTCAGATTGAGGCATTGAATTCAGTCGCCTTCTTGCGCCAAATGGAGGACCTTGGTATGGCTGGTTTGAAAATCCTTTCGTCTAAACGACGTCCGACGCCGGGTTCCGACACCAGATTTTATGGGACACCGGGCCCTTAACGCTATGGCGTTAAGGTTGGCTCAAGCAGCTTGTTAGGAGTACGTATAGCTGGCGTGAACGTGGCACCTTATTTATCGACGACTGGTCATGAATTGGATCATTCCTATATCGCATACGCAACGCTTATGTTGTAGTTCGAACACGTTCCCAATTGCTCAAGTCGTCTACGTATCCATATTGCAACAGGCAGAAAATTGACAATTTGGGCACATACCAAGAGGATTGTGCTCTATGCTTGTCGATACCACAACCAGCAGATAGATACCCAGTGGTCAAAGTTGAATCGCGTCCAGTTTGATATTGTGATCGGTAGACTGACAATCATTGAAACTAGGCGAAATTGGTAAATAAAGGCTACATTTCATCACCGGATGTACACCGAGCGATCGTTTCAGCGTTTGACTTTGTTCTTAGCCAGTCATCACTGACATTAGCCGCTAAAAAAAACAGTGAATGGATTGCGGCATGGGACGCCGAAAGTGTATAGTCATTTTGTATAGAATTTTTTTTCACTGATATATAGGGTGGCATTAATCAACTTACAATGTTCCTACACCGGCTGGCAGTGGACTTTTTTTTTTCTAAGCATCTGAAGTACAAAAAGATTTCAACGAAAGGTTTTTTTCACGGCACCCACATACTCCCCATGTTTATATATTCCGACATTTGTCCGCAATATATAGACTTGTAAGCTATATATAGAATATCACCACTTGTTCTCGTTATCGTGTACATATAGCGTAGCTGCACGGTTAAAAGTAGGACACGTTTGGGGGTAAAAAAAAAAAAAGAAGAGGCACCGGTAGCGATTTTTTGCCGCAACCTCCGCTACTGTTACGGCAACGCCGGTATTTTTTTGTGGGGTTTAATTTATGCGTGAATTGCCAGACATACCACTCAGGTCTACGACCGAATGAGTTATGTCAGCAACCACAGACCGTCATGCTTCTAGCCACTTTTAGCTGGTTTGAAGAATGACGCAGCGGAGTTAGCAGCGCCCCCCAAGTGCACATCCCACGAATTGGAGCTATGCTCCGGGCAGGGGAGACACTTGTACCCTTTATGCGGTGGGTGTCCGCCGGTGGTGGGATTCGAACCCACCACCTCCCGAAGCCGAGGCCGGCGCCCTAACCACTGCGCCACGACTTCGGTGACATTTCGAAGGTTAACATCGTGTTTTGTGAGCGGGAACACTTTCTCCTCCTTACCTACTCTGGAATCCAATTGTTCCCTCCTCGCCTGAGGCAAAGCTGCCCTTTTCATGGTGCGACGGCGCATGCGCCCAGGCCTAGCGGATTGGTCGCGAAACGTCTTTGAAGGGTCGTGCGCAACCCCGCGTGCCGGGAAGTCCCCTGTAAAAGAAAAAAAAAAGAAGTAAGCGCTCGGACGCACGCCGCTACAAACGCTCGTGTCATGTACTGCCTTGAAACTCCACTGGCAGCTCTTCAGCGTCAGCTCGGTGCCGAAAACATGTGTAGCTTAAGACTGCAAGTTAACGTTTAAACAGAAAGCGACTAGGTTTTCTTATGGACTGCGCCGTGAGGCTACGTTGTTGCCGCCCTTCATTGATGGCTGGCCAATACATTAACGTAAAGCACTTGTGTTACACTTGGGCAACGCTTTAAAACATCGCGTTGACGACGAAATCTTGTTGCAAGGTCAGCCCTCACATGCTGGTGGTGGCAGCACGCGCGTGTCTTCACGTACTCATTCAAGGCGCGGTAAGACTGAGTCGATACGAAACCGACAAGACGCTCACGAACACGATTGACCGAATGTTGAGTACAATGCGTCATTGAAAGCACAATATCATATCAGGCCGAACAGGACGCAACCGACGAGCGCGAGTTGCCGCACTGCGACGGGCATTCTTGTCAACAGCACCGAGAAAATCAGTGCGCCGGCCATCGTTCGACCGAAGCCTAAGCGATCGGCTAGCAAACTGACGACGCGAAATGGCGACAGCGCCTTGGCTTGTATATATAATTAATCGCCGTCAAAGTGTGGCAAAAGATGCCTAAAAGTTGAAATGCACAAGATTCAACCCTCCCACGCTTTCCGTGCACATGAAGTTTGAGTCAATGCTGATGCGAATGTTAAGCCTAATGATGTCGTGCTTGTGCACCCACTTTTGGTGGACTTGAGCTGAAAGGGAAGCAGTAATATCGAATCAAACAGCTTTTATAGCTCAGTGCTGTCGTTCGCGATGAGAATGTTTGCAAGGCGCGTATACACTGTAATACATCAAATACATCTATTATAAATATGGAGCGCGCGCTTATGCTTCGCTTTCAAGAGTGGCACGAGACAGCATTCAAAGATCTCCGACTGCTTCTCACACTTCCCTGCAACTGGAGCATATGTACCTGTAATGTTTAGCGGGAAACGTCGGCTGCGAACGCTAGGCACGAAGGGGGGCTTTCTGGAAGAAATGGGGCTTCCAGCGTGCGGCCCGATGTGGCGTAGGCGAGCGCCATCTGGAGGCATTGCAAGGAACTGGGCGCACCACTCCGCCGCCCCCGAGGTACTCACGAGCCGGCGCCTGCAAATGGCGGACTCCGTTGGCGGTCCATCAATGATGAAGCGCTGGGAAATGCGTTTGTTTGAGTTTTCGCGTAACTTAGTTATGTTTTCTCGAATTGTAAAATTGCCATCCGTCACTATCATGTCTGTCGGTTTGTGTGTATGTCGTACGTTACGATTTTTCGGCGTATTTCAGATTGAGGCATTGAATTCAGTCGCCTTCTTGCGCCAAATGGAGGACCTTGGTATGGCTGGTTTGAAAATCCTTTCGTCTAAACGACGTCCGACGCCGGGTTCCGACACCAGATTTTATGGGACACCGGGCCCTTAACGCTATGGCGTTAAGGTTGGCTCAAGCAGCTTGTTAGGAGTACGTATAGCTGGCGTGAACGTGGCACCTTATTTATCGACGACTGGTCATGAATTGGATCATTCCTATATCGCATACGCAACGCTTATGTTGTAGTTCGAACACGTTCCCAATTGCTCAAGTCGTCTACGTATCCATATTGCAACAGGCAGAAAATTGACAATTTGGGCACATACCAAGAGGATTGTGCTCTATGCTTGTCGATACCACAACCAGCAGATAGATACCCAGTGGTCAAAGTTGAATCGCGTCCAGTTTGATATTGTGATCGGTAGACTGACAATCATTGAAACTAGGCGAAATTGGTAAATAAAGGCTACATTTCATCACCGGATGTACACCGAGCGATCGTTTCAGCGTTTGACTTTGTTCTTAGCCAGTCATCACTGACATTAGCCGCTAAAAAAAACAGTGAATGGATTGCGGCATGGGACGCCGAAAGTGTATAGTCATTTTGTATAGAATTTTTTTTCACTGATATATAGGGTGGCATTAATCAACTTACAATGTTCCTACACCGGCTGGCAGTGGACTTTTTTTTTTCTAAGCATCTGAAGTACAAAAAGATTTCAACGAAAGGTTTTTTTCACGGCACCCACATACTCCCCATGTTTATATATTCCGACATTTGTCCGCAATATATAGACTTGTAAGCTATATATAGAATATCACCACTTGTTCTCGTTATCGTGTACATATAGCGTAGCTGCACGGTTAAAAGTAGGACACGTTTGGGGGTAAAAAAAAAAAAAAAGAAGAGGCACCGGTAGCGATTTTTTGCCGCAACCTCCGCTACTGTTACGGCAACGCCGGTATTTTTTTGTGGGGTTTAATTTATGCGTGAATTGCCAGACATACCACTCAGGTCTACGACCGAATGAGTTATGTCAGCAACCACAGACCGTCATGCTTCTAGCCACTTTTAGCTGGTTTGAAGAATGACGCAGCGGAGTTAGCAGCGCCCCCCAAGTGCACATCCCACGAATTGGAGCTATGCTCCGGGCAGGGGAGACACTTGTACCCTTTATGCGGTGGGTGTCCGCCGGTGGTGGGATTCGAACCCACCACCTCCCGAAGCCGAGGCCGGCGCCCTAACCACTGCGCCACGACTTCGGTGACATTTCGAAGGTTAACATCGTGTTTTGTGAGCGGGAACACTTTCTCCTCCTTACCTACTCTGGAATCCAATTGTTCCCTCCTCGCCTGAGGCAAAGCTGCCCTTTTCATGGTGCGACGGCGCATGCGCCCAGGCCTAGCGGATTGGTCGCGAAACGTCTTTGAAGGGTCGTGCGCAACCCCGCGTGCCGGGAAGTCCCCTGTAAAAGAAAAAAAAAAGAAGTAAGCGCTCGGACGCACGCCGCTACAAACGCTCGTGTCATGTACTGCCTTGAAACTCCACTGGCAGCTCTTCAGCGTCAGCTCGGTGCCGAAAACGTGTAGCTTAAGACTGCAAGTTAACGTTTAAACAGAAAGCGACTAGGTTTTCTTATGGACTGCGCCGTGAGGCTACGTTGTTGCCGCCCTTCATTGATGGCTGGCCAATACATTAACGTAAAGCACTTGTGTTACACTTGGGCAACGCTTTAAAACATCGCGTTGACGACGAAATCTTGTTGCAAGGTCAGCCCTCACATGCTGGTGGTGGCAGCACGCGCGTGTCTTCACGTACTCATTCAAGGCGCGGTAAGACTGAGTCGATACGAAACCGACAAGACGCTCACGAACACGATTGACCGAATGTTGAGTACAATGCGTCATTGAAAGCACAATATCATATCAGGCCGAACAGGACGCAACCGACGAGCGCGAGTTGCCGCACTGCGACGGGCATTCTTGTCAACAGCACCGAGAAAATCAGTGCGCCGGCCATCGTTCGACCGAAGCCTAAGCGATCGGCTAGCAAACTGACGACGCGAAATGGCGACAGCGCCTTGGCTTGTATATATAATTAATCGCCGTCAAAGTGTGGCAAAAGATGCCTAAAAGTTGAAATGCACAAGATTCAACCCTCCCACGCTTTCCGTGCACATGAAGTTTGAGTCAATGCTGATGCGAATGTTAAGCCTAATGATGTCGTGCTTGTGCACCCACTTTTGGTGGACTTGAGCTGAAAGGGAAGCAGTAATATCGAATCAAACAGCTTTTATAGCTCAGTGCTGTCGTTCGCGATGAGAATGTTTGCAAGGCGCGTATACACTGTAATACATCAAATACATCTATTATAAATATGGAGCGCGCGCTTATGCTTCGATTTCAAGAGTGGCACGAGACAGCATTCAAAGATCTCCGACTGCTTCTCACACTTCCCTGCAACTGGAGCATATGTACCTGTAATGTTTAGCGGGAAACGTCGGCTGCGAACGCTAGGCACGAAGGGGGGCTTTCTGGAAGAAATGGGGCTTCCAGCGTGCGGCCCGATGTGGCGTAGGCGAGCGCCATCTGGAGGCATTGCAAGGAACTGGGCGCACCACTCCGCCGCCCCCGAGGTACTCACGAGCCGGCGCCTGCAAATGGCGGACTCCGTTGGCGGTCCATCAATGATGAAGCGCTGGGAAATGCGTTTGTTTGAGTTTTCGCGTAACTTAGTTATGTTTTCTCGAATTGTAAAATTGCCATCCGTCACTATCATGTCTGTCGGTTTGTGTGTATGTCGTACGTTACGATTTTTCGGCGTATTTCAGATTGAGGCATTGAATTCAGTCGCCTTCTTGCGCCAAATGGAGGACCTTGGTATGGCTGGTTTGAAAATCCTTTCGTCTAAACGACGTCCGACGCCGGGTTCCGACACCAGATTTTATGGGACACCGGGCCCTTAACGCTATGGCGTTAAGGTTGGCTCAAGCAGCTTGTTAGGAGTACGTATAGCTGGCGTGAACGTGGCACCTTATTTATCGACGACTGGTCATGAATTGGATCATTCCTATATCGCATACGCAACGCTTATGTTGTAGTTCGAACACGTTCCCAATTGCTCAAGTCGTCTACGTATCCATATTGCAACAGGCAGAAAATTGACAATTTGGGCACATACCAAGAGGATTGTGCTCTATGCTTGTCGATACCACAACCAGCAGATAGATACCCAGTGGTCAAAGTTGAATCGCGTCCAGTTTGATATTGTGATCGGTAGACTGACAATCATTGAAACTAGGCGAAATTGGTAAATAAAGGCTACATTTCATCACCGGATGTACACCGAGCGATCGTTTCAGCGTTTGACTTTGTTCTTAGCCAGTCATCACTGACATTAGCCGCTAAAAAAAACAGTGAATGGATTGCGGCATGGGACGCCGAAAGTGTATAGTCATTTTGTATAGAATTTTTTTTCACTGATATATAGGGTGGCATTAATCAACTTACAATGTTCCTACACCGGCTGGCAGTGGACTTTTTTTTTTCTAAGCATCTGAAGTACAAAAAGATTTCAACGAAAGGTTTTTTTCACGGCACCCACATACTCCCCATGTTTATATATTCCGACATTTGTCCGCAATATATAGACTTGTAAGCTATATATAGAATATCACCACTTGTTCTCGTTATCGTGTACATATAGCGTAGCTGCACGGTTAAAAGTAGGACACGTTTGGGGGTAAAAAAAAAAAAAGAAGAGGCACCGGTAGCGATTTTTTGCCGCAACCTCCGCTACTGTTACGGCAACGCCGGTATTTTTTTGTGGGGTTTAATTTATGCGTGAATTGCCAGACATACCACTCAGGTCTACGACCGAATGAGTTATGTCAGCAACCACAGACCGTCATGCTTCTAGCCACTTTTAGCTGGTTTGAAGAATGACGCAGCGGAGTTAGCAGCGCCCCCCAAGTGCACATCCCACGAATTGGAGCTATGCTCCGGGCAGGGGAGACACTTGTACCCTTTATGCGGTGGGTGTCCGCCGGTGGTGGGATTCGAACCCACCACCTCCCGAAGCCGAGGCCGGCGCCCTAACCACTGCGCCACGACTTCGGTGACATTTCGAAGGTTAACATCGTGTTTTGTGAGCGGGAACACTTTCTCCTCCTTACCTACTCTGGAATCCAATTGTTCCCTCCTCGCCTGAGGCAAAGCTGCCCTTTTCATGGTGCGACGGCGCATGCGCCCAGGCCTAGCGGATTGGTCGCGAAACGTCTTTGAAGGGTCGTGCGCAACCCCGCGTGCCGGGAAGTCCCCTGTAAAAGAAAAAAAAAAGAAGTAAGCGCTCGGACGCACGCCGCTACAAACGCTCGTGTCATGTACTGCCTTGAAACTCCACTGGCAGCTCTTCAGCGTCAGCTCGGTGCCGAAAACATGTGTAGCTTAAGACTGCAAGTTAACGTTTAAACAGAAAGCGACTAGGTTTTCTTATGGACTGCGCCGTGAGGCTACGTTGTTGCCGCCCTTCATTGATGGCTGGCCAATACATTAACGTAAAGCACTTGTGTTACACTTGGGCAACGCTTTAAAACATCGCGTTGACGACGAAATCTTGTTGCAAGGTCAGCCCTCACATGCTGGTGGTGGCAGCACGCGCGTGTCTTCACGTACTCATTCAAGGCGCGGTAAGACTGAGTCGATACGAAACCGACAAGACGCTCACGAACACGATTGACCGAATGTTGAGTACAATGCGTCATTGAAAGCACAATATCATATCAGGCCGAACAGGACGCAACCGACGAGCGCGAGTTGCCGCACTGCGACGGGCATTCTTGTCAACAGCACCGAGAAAATCAGTGCGCCGGCCATCGTTCGACCGAAGCCTAAGCGATCGGCTAGCAAACTGACGACGCGAAATGGCGACAGCGCCTTGGCTTGTATATATAATTAATCGCCGTCAAAGTGTGGCAAAAGATGCCTAAAAGTTGAAATGCACAAGATTCAACCCTCCCACGCTTTCCGTGCACATGAAGTTTGAGTCAATGCTGATGCGAATGTTAAGCCTAATGATGTCGTGCTTGTGCACCCACTTTTGGTGGACTTGAGCTGAAAGGGAAGCAGTAATATCGAATCAAACAGCTTTTATAGCTCAGTGCTGTCGTTCGCGATGAGAATGTTTGCAAGGCGCGTATACACTGTAATACATCAAATACATCTATTATAAATATGGAGCGCGCGCTTATGCTTCGCTTTCAAGAGTGGCACGAGACAGCATTCAAAGATCTCCGACTGCTTCTCACACTTCCCTGCAACTGGAGCATATGTACCTGTAATGTTTAGCGGGAAACGTCGGCTGCGAACGCTAGGCACGAAGGGGGGCTTTCTGGAAGAAATGGGGCTTCCAGCGTGCGGCCCGATGTGGCGTAGGCGAGCGCCATCTGGAGGCATTGCAAGGAACTGGGCGCACCACTCCGCCGCCCCCGAGGTACTCACGAGCCGGCGCCTGCAAATGGCGGACTCCGTTGGCGGTCCATCAATGATGAAGCGCTGGGAAATGCGTTTGTTTGAGTTTTCGCGTAACTTAGTTATGTTTTCTCGAATTGTAAAATTGCCATCCGTCACTATCATGTCTGTCGGTTTGTGTGTATGTCGTACGTTACGATTTTTCGGCGTATTTCAGATTGAGGCATTGAATTCAGTCGCCTTCTTGCGCCAAATGGAGGACCTTGGTATGGCTGGTTTGAAAATCCTTTCGTCTAAACGACGTCCGACGCCGGGTTTCGACACCAGATTTTATGGGACACCGGGCCCTTAACGCTATGGCGTTAAGGTTGGCTCAAGCAGCTTGTTAGGAGTACGTATAGCTGGCGTGAACGTGGCACGTTATTTATCGACGACTGGTCATGAATTGGATCATTCCTATATCGCATACGCAACGCTTATGTTGTAGTTCGAACACGTTCCCAATTGCTCAAGTCGTCTACGTATCCATATTGCAACAGGCAGAAAATTGACAATTTGGGCACATACCAAGAGGATTGTGCTCTATGCTTGTCGATACCACAACCAGCAGATAGATACCCAGTGGTCAAAGTTGAATCGCGTCCAGTTTGATATTGTGATCGGTAGACTGACAATCATTGAAACTAGGCGAAATTGGTAAATAAAGGCTACATTTCATCACCGGATGTACACCGAGCGATCGTTTCAGCGTTTGACTTTGTTCTTAGCCAGTCATCACTGACATTAGCCGCTAAAAAAAACAGTGAATGGATTGCGGCATGGGACGCCGAAAGTGTATAGTCATTTTGTATAGAATTTTTTTTCACTGATATATAGGGTGGCATTAATCAACTTACAATGTTCCTACACCGGCTGGCAGTGGACTTTTTTTTTTCTAAGCATCTGAAGTACAAAAAGATTTCAACGAAAGGTTTTTTTCACGGCACCCACATACTCCCCATGTTTATATATTCCGACATTTGTCCGCAATATATAGACTTGTAAGCTATATATAGAATATCACCACTTGTTCTCGTTATCGTGTACATATAGCGTAGCTGCACGGTTAAAAGTAGGACACGTTTGGGGGTAAAAAAAAAAAAAGAAGAGGCACCGGTAGCGATTTTTTGCCGCAACCTCCGCTACTGTTACGGCAACGCCGGTATTTTTTTGTGGGGTTTAATTTATGCGTGAATTGCCAGACATACCACTCAGGTCTACGACCGAATGAGTTATGTCAGCAACCACAGACCGTCATGCTTCTAGCCACTTTTAGCTGGTTTGAAGAATGACGCAGCGGAGTTAGCAGCGCCCCCCAAGTGCACATCCCACGAATTGGAGCTATGCTCCGGGCAGGGGAGACACTTGTACCCTTTATGCGGTGGGTGTCCGCCGGTGGTGGGATTCGAACCCACCACCTCCCGAAGCCGAGGCCGGCGCCCTAACCACTGCGCCACGACTTCGGTGACATTTCGAAGGTTAACATCGTGTTTTGTGAGCGGGAACACTTTCTCCTCCTTACCTACTCTGGAATCCAATTGTTCCCTCCTCGCCTGAGGCAAAGCTGCCCTTTTCATGGTGCGACGGCGCATGCGCCCAGGCCTAGCGGATTGGTCGCGAAACGTCTTTGAAGGGTCGTGCGCAACCCCGCGTGCCGGGAAGTCCCCTGTAAAAGAAAAAAAAAAGAAGTAAGCGCTCGGACGCACGCCGCTACAAACGCTCGTGTCATGTACTGCCTTGAAACTCCACTGGCAGCTCTTCAGCGTCAGCTCGGTGCCGAAAACATGTGTAGCTTAAGACTGCAAGTTAACGTTTAAACAGAAAGCGACTAGGTTTTCTTATGGACTGCGCCGTGAGGCTACGTTGTTGCCGCCCTTCATTGATGGCTGGCCAATACATTAACGTAAAGCACTTGTGTTACACTTGGGCAACGCTTTAAAACATCGCGTTGACGACGAAATCTTGTTGCAAGGTCAGCCCTCACATGCTGGTGGTGGCAGCACGCGCGTGTCTTCACGTACTCATTCAAGGCGCGGTAAGACTGAGTCGATACGAAACCGACAAGACGCTCACGAACACGATTGACCGAATGTTGAGTACAATGCGTCATTGAAAGCACAATATCATATCAGGCCGAACAGGACGCAACCGACGAGCGCGAGTTGCCGCACTGCGACGGGCATTCTTGTCAACAGCACCGAGAAAATCAGTGCGCCGGCCATCGTTCGACCGAAGCCTAAGCGATCGGCTAGCAAACTGACGACGCGAAATGGCGACAGCGCCTTGGCTTGTATATATAATTAATCGCCGTCAAAGTGTGGCAAAAGATGCCTAAAAGTTGAAATGCACAAGATTCAACCCTCCCACGCTTTCCGTGCACATGAAGTTTGAGTCAATGCTGATGCGAATGTTAAGCCTAATGATGTCGTGCTTGTGCACCCACTTTTGGTGGACTTGAGCTGAAAGGGAAGCAGTAATATCGAATCAAACAGCTTTTATAGCTCAGTGCTGTCGTTCGCGATGAGAATGTTTGCAAGGCGCGTATACACTGTAATACATCAAATACATCTATTATAAATATGGAGCGCGCGCTTATGCTTCGCTTTCAAGAGTGGCACGAGACAGCATTCAAAGATCTCCGACTGCTTCTCACACTTCCCTGCAACTGGAGCATATGTACCTGTAATGTTTAGCGGGAAACGTCGGCTGCGAACGCTAGGCACGAAGGGGGGCTTTCTGGAAGAAATGGGGCTTCCAGCGTGCGGCCCGATGTGGCGTAGGCGAGCGCCATCTGGAGGCATTGCAAGGAACTGGGCGCACCACTCCGCCGCCCCCGAGGTACTCACGAGCCGGCGCCTGCAAATGGCGGACTCCGTTGGCGGTCCATCAATGATGAAGCGCTGGGAAATGCGTTTGTTTGAGTTTTCGCGTAACTTAGTTATGTTTTCTCGAATTGTAAAATTGCCATCCGTCACTATCATGTCTGTCGGTTTGTGTGTATGTCGTACGTTACGATTTTTCGGCGTATTTCAGATTGAGGCATTGAATTCAGTCGCCTTCTTGCGCCAAATGGAGGACCTTGGTATGGCTGGTTTGAAAATCCTTTCGTCTAAACGACGTCCGACGCCGGGTTCCGACACCAGATTTTATGGGACACCGGGCCCTTAACGCTATGGCGTTAAGGTTGGCTCAAGCAGCTTGTTAGGAGTACGTATAGCTGGCGTGAACGTGGCACCTTATTTATCGACGACTGGTCATGAATTGGATCATTCCTATATCGCATACGCAACGCTTATGTTGTAGTTCGAACACGTTCCCAATTGCTCAAGTCGTCTACGTATCCATATTGCAACAGGCAGAAAATTGACAATTTGGGCACATACCAAGAGGATTGTGCTCTATGCTTGTCGATACCACAACCAGCAGATAGATACCCAGTGGTCAAAGTTGAATCGCGTCCAGTTTGATATTGTGATCGGTAGACTGACAATCATTGAAACTAGGCGAAATTGGTAAATAAAGGCTACATTTCATCACCGGATGTACACCGAGCGATCGTTTCAGCGTTTGACTTTGTTCTTAGCCAGTCATCACTGACATTAGCCGCTAAAAAAAACAGTGAATGGATTGCGGCATGGGACGCCGAAAGTGTATAGTCATTTTGTATAGAATTTTTTTTCACTGATATATAGGGTGGCATTAATCAACTTACAATGTTCCTACACCGGCTGGCAGTGGACTTTTTTTTTTCTAAGCATCTGAAGTACAAAAAGATTTCAACGAAAGGTTTTTTTCACGGCACCCACATACTCCCCATGTTTATATATTCCGACATTTGTCCGCAATATATAGACTTGTAAGCTATATATAGAATATCACCACTTGTTCTCGTTATCGTGTACATATAGCGTAGCTGCACGGTTAAAAGTAGGACACGTTTGGGGGTAAAAAAAAAAAAAGAAGAGGCACCGGTAGCGATTTTTTGCCGCAACCTCCGCTACTGTTACGGCAACGCCGGTATTTTTTTGTGGGGTTTAATTTATGCGTGAATTGCCAGACATACCACTCAGGTCTACGACCGAATGAGTTATGTCAGCAACCACAGACCGTCATGCTTCTAGCCACTTTTAGCTGGTTTGAAGAATGACGCAGCGGAGTTAGCAGCGCCCCCCAAGTGCACATCCCACGAATTGGAGCTATGCTCCGGGCAGGGGAGACACTTGTACCCTTTATGCGGTGGGTGTCCGCCGGTGGTGGGATTCGAACCCACCACCTCCCGAAGCCGAGGCCGGCGCCCTAACCACTGCGCCACGACTTCGGTGACATTTCGAAGGTTAACATCGTGTTTTGTGAGCGGGAACACTTTCTCCTCCTTACCTACTCTGGAATCCAATTGTTCCCTCCTCGCCTGAGGCAAAGCTGCCCTTTTCATGGTGCGACGGCGCATGCGCCCAGGCCTAGCGGATTGGTCGCGAAACGTCTTTGAAGGGTCGTGCGCAACCCCGCGTGCCGGGAAGTCCCCTGTAAAAGAAAAAAAAAAAGAAGTAAGCGCTCGGACGCACGCCGCTACAAACGCTCGTGTCATGTACTGCCTTGAAACTCCACTGGCAGCTCTTCAGCGTCAGCTCGGTGCCGAAAACATGTGTAGCTTAAGACTGCAAGTTAACGTTTAAACAGAAAGCGACTAGGTTTTCTTATGGACTGCGCCGTGAGGCTACGTTGTTGCCGCCCTTCATTGATGGCTGGCCAATACATTAACGTAAAGCACTTGTGTTACACTTGGGCAACGCTTTAAAACATCGCGTTGACGACGAAATCTTGTTGCAAGGTCAGCCCTCACATGCTGGTGGTGGCAGCACGCGCGTGTCTTCACGTACTCATTCAAGGCGCGGTAAGACTGAGTCGATACGAAACCGACAAGACGCTCACGAACACGATTGACCGAATGTTGAGTACAATGCGTCATTGAAAGCACAATATCATATCAGGCCGAACAGGACGCAACCGACGAGCGCGAGTTGCCGCACTGCGACGGGCATTCTTGTCAACAGCACCGAGAAAATCAGTGCGCCGGCCATCGTTCGACCGAAGCCTAAGCGATCGGCTAGCAAACTGACGACGCGAAATGGCGACAGCGCCTTGGCTTGTATATATAATTAATCGCCGTCAAAGTGTGGCAAAAGATGCCTAAAAGTTGAAATGCACAAGATTCAACCCTCCCACGCTTTCCGTGCACATGAAGTTTGAGTCAATGCTGATGCGAATGTTAAGCCTAATGATGTCGTGCTTGTGCACCCACTTTTGGTGGACTTGAGCTGAAAGGGAAGCAGTAATATCGAATCAAACAGCTTTTATAGCTCAGTGCTGTCGTTCGCGATGAGAATGTTTGCAAGGCGCGTATACACTGTAATACATCAAATACATCTATTATAAATATGGAGCGCGCGCTTATGCTTCGCTTTCAAGAGTGGCAGGAGACAGCATTCAAAGATCTCCGACTGCTTCTCACACTTCCCTGCAACTGGAGCATATGTACCTGTAATGTTTAGCGGGAAACGTCGGCTGCGAACGCTAGGCACGAAGGGGGGCTTTCTGGAAGAAATGGGGCTTCCAGCGTGCGGCCCGATGTGGCGTAGGCGAGCGCCATCAGGAGGCAATGCAAGGAACTGGGCGCACCACTCCGCCGCCCCCGAGGTACTCACGAGCCGGCGCCTGCAAATGGCGGACTCCGTTGGCGGTCCATCAATGATGAAGCGCTGGGAAATGCGTTTGTTTGAGTTTTCGCGTAACTTAGTTATGTTTTCTCGAATTGTAAAATTGCCATCCGTCACTATCATGTCTGTCGGTTTGTGTGTATGTCGTACGTTACGATTTTTCGGCGTATTTCAGATTGAGGCATTGAATTCAGTCGCCTTCTTGCGCCAAATGGAGGACCTTGGTATGGCTGGTTTGAAAATCCTTTCGTCTAAACGACGTCCGACGCCGGGTTCCGACACCAGATTTTATGGGACACCGGGCCCTTAACGCTATGGCGTTAAGGTTGGCTCAAGCAGCTTGTTAGGAGTACGTATAGCTGGCGTGAACGTGGCACCTTATTTATCGACGACTGGTCATGAATTGGATCATTCCTATATCGCATACGCAACGCTTATGTTGTAGTTCGAACACGTTCCCAATTGCTCAAGTCGTCTACGTATCCATATTGCAACAGGCAGAAAATTGACAATTTGGGCACATACCAAGAGGATTGTGCTCTATGCTTGTCGATACCACAACCAGCAGATAGATACCCAGTGGTCAAAGTTGAATCGCGTCCAGTTTGATATTGTGATCGGTAGACTGACAATCATTGAAACTAGGCGAAATTGGTAAATAAAGGCTACATTTCATCACCGGATGTACACCGAGCGATCGTTTCAGCGTTTGACTTTGTTCTTAGCCAGTCATCACTGACATTAGCCGCTAAAAAAAACAGTGAATGGATTGCGGCATGGGACGCCGAAAGTGTATAGTCATTTTGTATAGAATTTTTTTTCACTGATATATAGGGTGGCATTAATCAACTTACAATGTTCCTACACCGGCTGGCAGTGGACTTTTTTTTTTCTAAGCATCTGAAGTACAAAAAGATTTCAACGAAAGGTTTTTTTCACGGCACCCACATACTCCCCATGTTTATATATTCCGACATTTGTCCGCAATATATAGACTTGTAAGCTATATATAGAATATCACCACTTGTTCTCGTTATCGTGTACATATAGCGTAGCTGCACGGTTAAAAGTAGGACACGTTTGGGGGTAAAAAAAAAAAAAAGAAGAGGCACCGGTAGCGATTTTTTGCCGCAACCTCCGCTACTGTTACGGCAACGCCGGTATTTTTTTGTGGGGTTTAATTTATGCGTGAATTGCCAGACATACCACTCAGGTCTACGACCGAATGAGTTATGTCAGCAACCACAGACCGTCATGCTTCTAGCCACATTTAGCTGGTTTGAAGAATGACGCAGCGGAGTTAGCAGCGCCCCCCAAGTGCACATCCCACGAATTGGAGCTATGCTCCGGGCAGGGGAGACACTTGTACCCTTTATGCGGTGGGTGTCCGCCGGTGGTGGGATTCGAACCCACCACCTCCCGAAGCCGAGGCCGGCGCCCTAACCACTGCGCCACGACTTCGGTGACATTTCGAAGGTTAACATCGTGTTTTGTGAGCGGGAACACTTTCTCCTCCTTACCTACTCTGGAATCCAATTGTTCCCTCCTCGCCTGAGGCAAAGCTGCCCTTTTCATGGTGCGACGGCGCATGCGCCCAGGCCTAGCGGATTGGTCGCGAAACGTCTTTGAAGGGTCGTGCGCAACCCCGCGTGCCGGGAAGTCCCCTGTAAAAGAAAAAAAAAAGAAGTAAGCGCTCGGACGCACGCCGCTACAAACGCTCGTGTCATGTACTGCCTTGAAACTCCACTGGCAGCTCTTCAGCGTCAGCTCGGTGCCGAAAACATGTGTAGCTTAAGACTGCAAGTTAACGTTTAAACAGAAAGCGACTAGGTTTTCTTATGGACTGCGCCGTGAGGCTACGTTGTTGCCGCCCTTCATTGATGGCTGGCCAATACATTAACGTAAAGCACTTGTGTTACACTTGGGCAACGCTTTAAAACATCGCGTTGACGACGAAATCTTGTTGCAAGGTCAGCCCTCACATGCTGGTGGTGGCAGCACGCGCGTGTCTTCACGTACTCATTCAAGGCGCGGTAAGACTGAGTCGATACGAAACCGACAAGACGCTCACGAACACGATTGACCGAATGTTGAGTACAATGCGTCATTGAAAGCACAATATCATATCAGGCCGAACAGGACGCAACCGACGAGCGCGAGTTGCCGCACTGCGACGGGCATTCTTGTCAACAGCACCGAGAAAATCAGTGCGCCGGCCATCGTTCGACCGAAGCCTAAGCGATCGGCTAGCAAACTGACGACGCGAAATGGCGACAGCGCCTTGGCTTGTATATATAATTAATCGCCGTCAAAGTGTGGCAAAAGATGCCTAAAAGTTGAAATGCACAAGATTCAACCCTCCCACGCTTTCCGTGCACATGAAGTTTGAGTCAATGCTGATGCGAATGTTAAGCCTAATGATGTCGTGCTTGTGCACCCACTTTTGGTGGACTTGAGCTGAAAGGGAAGCAGTAATATCGAATCAAACAGCTTTTATAGCTCAGTGCTGTCGTTCGCGATGAGAATGTTTGCAAGGCGCGTATACACTGTAATACATCAAATACATCTATTATAAATATGGAGCGCGCGCTTATGCTTCGCTTTCAAGAGTGGCACGAGACAGCATTCAAAGATCTCCGACTGCTTCTCACACTTCCCTGCAACTGGAGCATATGTACCTGTAATGTTTAGCGGGAAACGTCGGCTGCGAACGCTAGGCACGAAGGGGGGCTTTCTGGAAGAAATGGGGCTTCCAGCGTGCGGCCCGATGTGGCGTAGGCGAGCGCCATCTGGAGGCATTGCAAGGAACTGGGCGCACCACTCCGCCGCCCCCGAGGTACTCACGAGCCGGCGCCTGCAAATGGCGGACTCCGTTGGCGGTCCATCAATGATGAAGCGCTGGGAAATGCGTTTGTTTGAGTTTTCGCGTAACTTAGTTATGTTTTCTCGAATTGTAAAATTGCCATCCGTCACTATCATGTCTGTCGGTTTGTGTGTATGTCGTACGTTACGATTTTTCGGCGTATTTCAGATTGAGGCATTGAATTCAGTCGCCTTCTTGCGCCAAATGGAGGACCTTGGTATGGCTGGTTTGAAAATCCTTTCGTCTAAACGACGTCCGACGCCGGGTTCCGACACCAGATTTTATGGGACACCGGGCCCTTAACGCTATGGCGTTAAGGTTGGCTCAAGCAGCTTGTTAGGAGTACGTATAGCTGGCGTGAACGTGGCACCTTATTTATCGACGACTGGTCATGAATTGGATCATTCCTATATCGCATACGCAACGCTTATGTTGTAGTTCGAACACGTTCCCAATTGCTCAAGTCGTCTACGTATCCATATTGCAACAGGCAGAAAATTGACAATTTGGGCACATACCAAGAGGATTGTGCTCTATGCTTGTCGATACCACAACCAGCAGATAGATACCCAGTGGTCAAAGTTGAATCGCGTCCAGTTTGATATTGTGATCGGTAGACTGACAATCATTGAAACTAGGCGAAATTGGTAAATAAAGGCTACATTTCATCACCGGATGTACACCGAGCGATCGTTTCAGCGTTTGACTTTGTTCTTAGCCAGTCATCACTGACATTAGCCGCTAAAAAAAACAGTGAATGGATTGCGGCATGGGACGCCGAAAGTGTATAGTCATTTTGTATAGAATTTTTTTTCACTGATATATAGGGTGGCATTAATCAACTTACAATGTTCCTACACCGGCTGGCAGTGGACTTTTTTTTTTTCTAAGCATCTGAAGTACAAAAAGATTTCAACGAAAGGTTTTTTTCACGGCACCCACATACTCCCTATGTTTATATATTCCGACATTTGTCCGCAATATATAGACTTGTAAGCTATATATAGAATATCACCACTTCTTCTCGTTATCGTGTACATATAGCGTAGCTGCACGGTTAAAAGTAGGACACGTTTGGGGGTAAAAAAAAAAAAGAAGAGGCACCGGTAGCGATTTTTTGCCGCAACCTCCGCTACTGTTACGGCAACGCCGGTATTTTTTTGTGGGGTTTAATTTATGCGTGAATTGCCAGACATACCACTCAGGTCTACGACCGAATGAGTTATGTCAGCAACCACAGACCGTCATGCTTCTAGCCACTTTTAGCTGGTTTGAAGAATGACGCAGCGGAGTTAGCAGCGCCCCCCAAGTGCACATCCCACGAATTGGAGCTATGCTCCGGGCAGGGGAGACACTTGTACGCTTTATGCGGTGGGTGTCCGCCGGTGGTGGGATTCGAACCCACCACCTCCCGAAGCCGAGGCCGGCGCCCTAACCACTGCGCCACGACTTCGGTGACATTTCGAAGGTTAACATCGTGTTTTGTGAGCGGGAACACTTTCTCCTCCTTACCTACTCTGGAATCCAATTGTTCCCTCCTCGCCTGAGGCAAAGCTGCCCTTTTCATGGTGCGACGGCGCATGCGCCCAGGCCTAGCGGATTGGTCGCGAAACGTCTTTGAAGGGTCGTGCGCAACCCCGCGTGCCGGGAAGTCCCCTGTAAAAGAAAAAAAAAAGAAGTAAGCGCTCGGACGCACGCCGCTACAAACGCTCGTGTCATGTACTGCCTTGAAACTCCACTGGCAGCTCTTCAGCGTCAGCTCGGTGCCGAAAACATGTGTAGCTTAAGACTGCAAGTTAACGTTTAAACAGAAAGCGACTAGGTTTTCTTATGGACTGCGCCGTGAGGCTACGTTGTTGCCGCCCTTCATTGATGGCTGGCCAATACATTAACGTAAAGCACTTGTGTTACACTTGGGCAACGCTTTAAAACATCGCGTTGACGACGAAATCTTGTTGCAAGGTCAGCCCTCACATGCTGGTGGTGGCAGCACGCGCGTGTCTTCACGTACTCATTCAAGGCGCGGTAAGACTGAGTCGATACGAAACCGACAAGACGCTCACGAACACGATTGACCGAATGTTGAGTACAATGCGTCATTGAAAGCACAATATCATATCAGGCCGAACAGGACGCAACCGACGAGCGCGAGTTGCCGCACTGCGACGGGCATTCTTGTCAACAGCACCGAGAAAATCAGTGCGCCGGCCATCGTTCGACCGAAGCCTAAGCGATCGGCTAGCAAACTGACGACGCGAAATGGCGACAGCGCCTTGGCTTGTATATATAATTAATCGCCGTCAAAGTGTGGCAAAAGATGCCTAAAAGTTGAAATGCACAAGATTCAACCCTCCCACGCTTTCCGTGCACATGAAGTTTGAGTCAATGCTGATGCGAATGTTAAGCCTAATGATGTCGTGCTTGTGCACCCACTTTTGGTGGACTTGAGCTGAAAGGGAAGCAGTAATATCGAATCAAACAGCTTTTATAGCTCAGTGCTGTCGTTCGCGATGAGAATGTTTGCAAGGCGCGTATACACTGTAATACATCAAATACATCTATTATAAATATGGAGCGCGCGCTTATGCTTCGCTTTCAAGAGTGGCACGAGACAGCATTCAAAGATCTCCGACTGCTTCTCACACTTCCCTGCAACTGGAGCATATGTACCTGTAATGTTTAGCGGGAAACGTCGGCTGCGAACGCTAGGCACGAAGGGGGGCTTTCTGGAAGAAATGGGGCTTCCAGCGTGCGGCCCGATGTGGCGTAGGCGAGCGCCATCTGGAGGCATTGCAAGGAACTGGGCGCACCACTCCGCCGCCCCCGAGGTACTCACGAGCCGGCGCCTGCAAATGGCGGACTCCGTTGGCGGTCCATCAATGATGAAGCGCTGGGAAATGCGTTTGTTTGAGTTTTCGCGTAACTTAGTTATGTTTTCTCGAATTGTAAAATTGCCATCCGTCACTATCATGTCTGTCGGTTTGTGTGTATGTCGTACGTTACGATTTTTCGGCGTATTTCAGATTGAGGCATTGAATTCAGTCGCCTTCTTGCGCCAAATGGAGGACCTTGGTATGGCTGGTTTGAAAATCCTTTCGTCTAAACGACGTCCGACGCCGGGTTCCGACACCAGATTTTATGGGACACCGGGCCCTTAACGCTATGGCGTTAAGGTTGGCTCAAGCAGCTTGTTAGGAGTACGTATAGCTGGCGTGAACGTGGCACCTTATTTATCGACGACTGGTCATGAATTGGATCATTCCTATATCGCATACGCAACGCTTATGTTGTAGTTCGAACACGTTCCCAATTGCTCAAGTCGTCTACGTATCCATATTGCAACAGGCAGAAAATTGACAATTTGGGCACATACCAAGAGGATTGTGCTCTATGCTTGTCGATACCACAACCAGCAGATAGATACCCAGTGGTCAAAGTTGAATCGCGTCCAGTTTGATATTGTGATCGGTAGACTGACAATCATTGAAACTAGGCGAAATTGGTAAATAAAGGCTACATTTCATCACCGGATGTACACCGAGCGATCGTTTCAGCGTTTGACTTTGTTCTTAGCCAGTCATCACTGACATTAGCCGCTAAAAAAAACAGTGAATGGATTGCGGCATGGGACGCCGAAAGTGTATAGTCATTTTGTATAGAATTTTTTTTCACTGATATATAGGGTGGCATTAATCAACTTACAATGTTCCTACACCGGCTGGCAGTGGACTTTTTTTTTTCTAAGCATCTGAAGTACAAAAAGATTTCAACGAAAGGTTTTTTTCACGGCACCCACATACTCCCCATGTTTATATATTCCGACATTTGTCCGCAATATATAGACTTGTAAGCTATATATAGAATATCACCACTTGTTCTCGTTATCGTGTACATATAGCGTAGCTGCACGGTTAAAAGTAGGACACGTTTGGGGGTAAAAAAAAAAAAGAAGAGGCACCGGTAGCGATTTTTTGCCGCAACCTCCGCTACTGTTACGGCAACGCCGGTATTTTTTTGTGGGGTTTAATTTATGCGTGAATTGCCAGACATACCACTCAGGTCTACGACCGAATGAGTTATGTCAGCAACCACAGACCGTCATGCTTCTAGCCACTTTTAGCTGGTTTGAAGAATGACGCAGCGGAGTTAGCAGCGCCCCCCAAGTGCACATCCCACGAATTGGAGCTATGCTCCGGGCAGGGGAGACACTTGTACCCTTTATGCGGTGGGTGTCCGCCGGTGGTGGGATTCGAACCCACCACCTCCCGAAGCCGAGGCCGGCGCCCTAACCACTGCGCCACGACTTCGGTGACATTTCGAAGGTTAACATCGTGTTTTGTGAGCGGGAACACTTTCTCCTCCTTACCTACTCTGGAATCCAATTGTTCCCTCCTCGCCTGAGGCAAAGCTGCCCTTTTCATGGTGCGACGGCGCATGCGCCCAGGCCTAGCGGATTGGTCGCGAAACGTCTTTGAAGGGTCGTGCGCAACCCCGCGTGCCGGGAAGTCCCCTGTAAAAGAAAAAAAAAAGAAGTAAGCGCTCGGACGCACGCCGCTACAAACGCTCGTGTCATGTACTGCCTTGAAACTCCACTGGCAGCTCTTCAGCGTCAGCTCGGTGCCGAAAACATGTGTAGCTTAAGACTGCAAGTTAACGTTTAAACAGAAAGCGACTAGGTTTTCTTATGGACTGCGCCGTGAGGCTACGTTGTTGCCGCCCTTCATTGATGGCTGGCCAATACATTAACGTAAAGCACTTGTGTTACACTTGGGCAACGCTTTAAAACATCGCGTTGACGACGAAATCTTGTTGCAAGGTCAGCCCTCACATGCTGGTGGTGGCAGCACGCGCGTGTCTTCACGTACTCATTCAAGGCGCGGTAAGACTGAGTCGATACGAAACCGACAAGACGCTCACGAACACGATTGACCGAATGTTGAGTACAATGCGTCATTGAAAGCACAATATCATATCAGGCCGAACAGGACGCAACCGACGAGCGCGAGTTGCCGCACTGCGACGGGCATTCTTGTCAACAGCACCGAGAAAATCAGTGCGCCGGCCATCGTTCGACCGAAGCCTAAGCGATCGGCTAGCAAACTGACGACGCGAAATGGCGACAGCGCCTTGGCTTGTATATATAATTAATCGCCGTCAAAGTGTGGCAAAAGATGCCTAAAAGTTGAAATGCACAAGATTCAACCCTCCCACGCTTTCCGTGCACATGAAGTTTGAGTCAATGCTGATGCGAATGTTAAGCCTAATGATGTCGTGCTTGTGCACCCACTTTTGGTGGACTTGAGCTGAAAGGGAAGCAGTAATATCGAATCAAACAGCTTTTATAGCTCAGTGCTGTCGTTCGCGATGAGAATGTTTGCAAGGCGCGTATACACTGTAATACATCAAATACATCTATTATAAATATGGAGCGCGCGCTTATGCTTCGCTTTCAAGAGTGGCACGAGACAGCATTCAAAGATCTCCGACTGCTTCTCACACTTCCCTGCAACTGGAGCATATGTACCTGTAATGTTTAGCGGGAAACGTCGGCTGCGAACGCTAGGCACGAAGGGGGGCTTTCTGGAAGAAATGGGGCTTCCAGCGTGCGGCCCGATGTGGCGTAGGCGAGCGCCATCTGGAGGCATTGCAAGGAACTGGGCGCACCACTCCGCCGCCCCCGAGGTACTCACGAGCCGGCGCCTGCAAATGGCGGACTCCGTTGGCGGTCCATCAATGATGAAGCGCTGGGAAATGCGTTTGTTTGAGTTTTCGCGTAACTTAGTTATGTTTTCTCGAATTGTAAAATTGCCATCCGTCACTATCATGTCTGTCGGTTTGTGTGTATGTCGTACGTTACGATTTTTCGGCGTATTTCAGATTGAGGCATTGAATTCAGTCGCCTTCTTGCGCCAAATGGAGGACCTTGGTATGGCTGGTTTGAAAATCCTTTCGTCTAAACGACGTCCGACGCCGGGTTCCGACACCAGATTTTATGGGACACCGGGCCCTTAACGCTATGGCGTTAAGGTTGGCTCAAGCAGCTTGTTAGGAGTACGTATAGCTGGCGTGAACGTGGCACCTTATTTATCGACGACTGGTCATGAATTGGATCATTCCTATATCGCATACGCAACGCTTATGTTGTAGTTCGAACACGTTCCCAATTGCTCAAGTCGTCTACGTATCCATATTGCAACAGGCAGAAAATTGACAATTTGGGCACATACCAAGAGGATTGTGCTCTATGCTTGTCGATACCACAACCAGCAGATAGATACCCAGTGGTCAAAGTTGAATCGCGTCCAGTTTGATATTGTGATCGGTAGACTGACAATCATTGAAACTAGGCGAAATTGGTAAATAAAGGCTACATTTCATCACCGGATGTACACCGAGCGATCGTTTCAGCGTTTGACTTTGTTCTTAGCCAGTCATCACTGACATTAGCCGCTAAAAAAAACAGTGAATGGATTGCGGCATGGGACGCCGAAAGTGTATAGTCATTTTGTATAGAATTTTTTTTCACTGATATATAGGGTGGCATTAATCAACTTACAATGTTCCTACACCGGCTGGCAGTGGACTTTTTTTTTTCTAAGCATCTGAAGTACAAAAAGATTTCAACGAAAGGTTTTTTTCACGGCACCCACATACTCCCCATGTTTATATATTCCGACATTTGTCCGCAATATATAGACTTGTAAGCTATATATAGAATATCACCACTTGTTCTCGTTATCGTGTACATATAGCGTAGCTGCACGGTTAAAAGTAGGACACGTTTGGGGGTAAAAAAAAAAAAAGAAGAGGCACCGGTAGCGATTTTTTGCCGCAACCTCCGCTACTGTTACGGCAACGCCGGTATTTTTTTGTGGGGTTTAATTTATGCGTGAATTGCCAGACATACCACTCAGGTCTACGACCGAATGAGTTATGTCAGCAACCACAGACCGTCATGCTTCTAGCCACTTTTAGCTGGTTTGAAGAATGACGCAGCGGAGTTAGCAGCGCCCCCCAAGTGCACATCCCACGAATTGGAGCTATGCTCCGGGCAGGGGAGACACTTGTACCCTTTATGCGGTGGGTGTCCGCCGGTGGTGGGATTCGAACCCACCACCTCCCGAAGCCGAGGCCGGCGCCCTAACCACTGCGCCACGACTTCGGTGACATTTCGAAGGTTAACATCGTGTTTTGTGAGCGGGAACACTTTCTCCTCCTTACCTACTCTGGAATCCAATTGTTCCCTCCTCGCCTGAGGCAAAGCTGCCCTTTTCATGGTGCGACGGCGCATGCGCCCAGGCCTAGCGGATTGGTCGCGAAACGTCTTTGAAGGGTCGTGCGCAACCCCGCGTGCCGGGAAGTCCCCTGTAAAAGAAAAAAAAAGAAGTAAGCGCTCGGACGCACGCCGCTACAAACGCTCGTGTCATGTACTGCCTTGAAACTCCACTGGCAGCTCTTCAGCGTCAGCTCGGTGCCGAAAACATGTGTAGCTTAAGACTGCAAGTTAACGTTTAAACAGAAAGCGACTAGGTTTTCTTATGGACTGCGCCGTGAGGCTACGTTGTTGCCGCCCTTCATTGATGGCTGGCCAATACATTAACGTAAAGCACTTGTGTTACACTTGGGCAACGCTTTAAAACATCGCGTTGACGACGAAATCTTGTTGCAAGGTCAGCCCTCACATGCTGGTGGTGGCAGCACGCGCGTGTCTTCACGTACTCATTCAAGGCGCGGTAAGACTGAGTCGATACGAAACCGACAAGACGCTCACGAACACGATTGACCGAATGTTGAGTACAATGCGTCATTGAAAGCACAATATCATATCAGGCCGAACAGGACGCAACCGACGAGCGCGAGTTGCCGCACTGCGACGGGCATTCTTGTCAACAGCACCGAGAAAATCAGTGCGCCGGCCATCGTTCGACCGAAGCCTAAGCGATCGGCTAGCAAACTGACGACGCGAAATGGCGACAGCGCCTTGGCTTGTATATATAATTAATCGCCGTCAAAGTGTGGCAAAAGATGCCTAAAAGTTGAAATGCACAAGATTCAACCCTCCCACGCTTTCCGTGCACATGAAGTTTGAGTCAATGCTGATGCGAATGTTAAGCCTAATGATGTCGTGCTTGTGCACCCACTTTTGGTGGACTTGAGCTGAAAGGGAAGCAGTAATATCGAATCAAACAGCTTTTATAGCTCAGTGCTGTCGTTCGCGATGAGAATGTTTGCAAGGCGCGTATACACTGTAATACATCAAATACATCTATTATAAATATGGAGCGCGCGCTTATGCTTCGCTTTCAAGAGTGGCACGAGACAGCATTCAAAGATCTCCGACTGCTTCTCACACTTCCCTGCAACTGGAGCATATGTACCTGTAATGTTTAGCGGGAAACGTCGGCTGCGAACGCTAGGCACGAAGGGGGGCTTTCTGGAAGAAATGGGGCTTCCAGCGTGCGGCCCGATGTGGCGTAGGCGAGCGCCATCTGGAGGCATTGCAAGGAACTGGGCGCACCACTCCGCCGCCCCCGAGGTACTCACGAGCCGGCGCCTGCAAATGGCGGACTCCGTTGGCGGTCCATCAATGATGAAGCGCTGGGAAATGCGTTTGTTTGAGTTTTCGCGTAACTTAGTTATGTTTTCTCGAATTGTAAAATTGCCATCCGTCACTATCATGTCTGTCGGTTTGTGTGTATGTCGTACGTTACGATTTTTCGGCGTATTTCAGATTGAGGCATTGAATTCAGTCGCCTTCTTGCGCCAAATGGAGGACCTTGGTATGGCTGGTTTGAAAATCCTTTCGTCTAAACGACGTCCGACGCCGGGTTCCGACACCAGATTTTATGGGACACCGGGCCCTTAACGCTATGGCGTTAAGGTTGGCTCAAGCAGCTTGTTAGGAGTACGTATAGCTGGCGTGAACGTGGCACCTTATTTATCGACGACTGGTCATGAATTGGATCATTCCTATATCGCATACGCAACGCTTATGTTGTAGTTCGAACACGTTCCCAATTGCTCAAGTCGTCTACGTATCCATATTGCAACAGGCAGAAAATTGACAATTTGGGCACATACCAAGAGGATTGTGCTCTATGCTTGTCGATACCACAACCAGCAGATAGATACCCAGTGGTCAAAGTTGAATCGCGTCCAGTTTGATATTGTGATCGGTAGACTGACAATCATTGAAACTAGGCGAAATTGGTAAATAAAGGCTACATTTCATCACCGGATGTACACCGAGCGATCGTTTCAGCGTTTGACTTTGTTCTTAGCCAGTCATCACTGACATTAGCCGCTAAAAAAAACAGTGAATGGATTGCGGCATGGGACGCCGAAAGTGTATAGTCATTTTGTATAGAATTTTTTTTCACTGATATATAGGGTGGCATTAATCAACTTACAATGTTCCTACACCGGCTGGCAGTGGACTTTTTTTTTTCTAAGCATCTGAAGTACAAAAAGATTTCAACGAAAGGTTTTTTTCACGGCACCCACATACTCCCCATGTTTATATATTCCGACATTTGTCCGCAATATATAGACTTGTAAGCTATATATAGAATATCACCACTTGTTCTCGTTATCGTGTACATATAGCGTAGCTGCACGGTTAAAAGTAGGACACGTTTGGGGGTAAAAAAAAAAAAAAGAAGAGGCACCGGTAGCGATTTTTTGCCGCAACCTCCGCTACTGTTACGGCAACGCCGGTATTTTTTTGTGGGGTTTAATTTATGCGTGAATTGCCAGACATACCACTCAGGTCTACGACCGAATGAGTTATGTCAGCAACCACAGACCGTCATGCTTCTAGCCACTTTTAGCTGGTTTGAAGAATGACGCAGCGGAGTTAGCAGCGCCCCCCAAGTGCACATCCCACGAATTGGAGCTATGCTCCGGGCAGGGGAGACACTTGTACCCTTTATGCGGTGGGTGTCCGCCGGTGGTGGGATTCGAACCCACCACCTCCCGAAGCCGAGGCCGGCGCCCTAACCACTGCGCCACGACTTCGGTGACATTTCGAAGGTTAACATCGTGTTTTGTGAGCGGGAACACTTTCTCCTCCTTACCTACTCTGGAATCCAATTGTTCCCTCCTCGCCTGAGGCAAAGCTGCCCTTTTCATGGTGCGACGGCGCATGCGCCCAGGCCTAGCGGATTGGTCGCGAAACGTCTTTGAAGGGTCGTGCGCAACCCCGCGTGCCGGGAAGTCCCCTGTAAAAGAAAAAAAAAAGAAGTAAGCGCTCGGACGCACGCCGCTACAAACGCTCGTGTCATGTACTGCCTTGAAACTCCACTGGCAGCTCTTCAGCGTCAGCTCGGTGCCGAAAACATGTGTAGCTTAAGACTGCAAGTTAACGTTTAAACAGAAAGCGACTAGGTTTTCTTATGGACTGCGCCGTGAGGCTACGTTGTTGCCGCCCTTCATTGATGGCTGGCCAATACATTAACGTAAAGCACTTGTGTTACACTTGGGCAACGCTTTAAAACATCGCGTTGACGACGAAATCTTGTTGCAAGGTCAGCCCTCACATGCTGGTGGTGGCAGCACGCGCGTGTCTTCACGTACTCATTCAAGGCGCGGTAAGACTGAGTCGATACGAAACCGACAAGACGCTCACGAACACGATTGACCGAATGTTGAGTACAATGCGTCATTGAAAGCACAATATCATATCAGGCCGAACAGGACGCAACCGACGAGCGCGAGTTGCCGCACTGCGACGGGCATTCTTGTCAACAGCACCGAGAAAATCAGTGCGCCGGCCATCGTTCGACCGAAGCCTAAGCGATCGGCTAGCAAACTGACGACGCGAAATGGCGACAGCGCCTTGGCTTGTATATATAATTAATCGCCGTCAAAGTGTGGCAAAAGATGCCTAAAAGTTGAAATGCACAAGATTCAACCCTCCCACGCTTTCCGTGCACATGAAGTTTGAGTCAATGCTGATGCGAATGTTAAGCCTAATGATGTCGTGCTTGTGCACCCACTTTTGGTGGACTTGAGCTGAAAGGGAAGCAGTAATATCGAATCAAACAGCTTTTATAGCTCAGTGCTGTCGTTCGCGATGAGAATGTTTGCAAGGCGCGTATACACTGTAATACATCAAATACATCTATTATAAATATGGAGCGCGCGCTTATGCTTCGCTTTCAAGAGTGGCACGAGACAGCATTCAAAGATCTCCGACTGCTTCTCACACTTCCCTGCAACTGGAGCATATGTACCTGTAATGTTTAGCGGGAAACGTCGGCTGCGAACGCTAGGCACGAAGGGGGGCTTTCTGGAAGAAATGGGGCTTCCAGCGTGCGGCCCGATGTGGCGTAGGCGAGCGCCATCTGGAGGCATTGCAAGGAACTGGGCGCACCACTCCGCCGCCCCCGAGGTACTCACGAGCCGGCGCCTGCAAATGGCGGACTCCGTTGGCGGTCCATCAATGATGAAGCGCTGGGAAATGCGTTTGTTTGAGTTTTCGCGTAACTTAGTTATGTTTTCTCGAATTGTAAAATTGCCATCCGTCACTATCATGTCTGTCGGTTTGTGTGTATGTCGTACGTTACGATTTTTCGGCGTATTTCAGATTGAGGCATTGAATTCAGTCGCCTTCTTGCGCCAAATGGAGGACCTTGGTATGGCTGGTTTGAAAATCCTTTCGTCTAAACGACGTCCGACGCCGGGTTCCGACACCAGATTTTATGGGACACCGGGCCCTTAACGCTATGGCGTTAAGGTTGGCTCAAGCAGCTTGTTAGGAGTACGTATAGCTGGCGTGAACGTGGCACCTTATTTATCGACGACTGGTCATGAATTGGATCATTCCTATATCGCATACGCAACGCTTATGTTGTAGTTCGAACACGTTCCCAATTGCTCAAGTCGTCTACGTATCCATATTGCAACAGGCAGAAAATTGACAATTTGGGCACATACCAAGAGGATTGTGCTCTATGCTTGTCGATACCACAACCAGCAGATAGATACCCAGTGGTCAAAGTTGAATCGCGTCCAGTTTGATATTGTGATCGGTAGACTGACAATCATTGAAACTAGGCGAAATTGGTAAATAAAGGCTACATTTCATCACCGGATGTACACCGAGCGATCGTTTCAGCGTTTGACTTTGTTCTTAGCCAGTCATCACTGACATTAGCCGCTAAAAAAAACAGTGAATGGATTGCGGCATGGGACGCCGAAAGTGTATAGTCATTTTGTATAGAATTTTTTTTCACTGATATATAGGGTGGCATTAATCAACTTACAATGTTCCTACACCGGCTGGCAGTGGACTTTTTTTTTTCTAAGCATCTGAAGTACAAAAAGATTTCAACGAAAGGTTTTTTTCACGGCACCCACATACTCCCCATGTTTATATATTCCGACATTTGTCCGCAATATATAGACTTGTAAGCTATATATAGAATATCACCACTTGTTCTCGTTATCGTGTACATATAGCGTAGCTGCACGGTTAAAAGTAGGACACGTTTGGGGGTAAAAAAAAAAAAAAGAAGAGGCACCGGTAGCGATTTTTTGCCGCAACCTCCGCTACTGTTACGGCAACGCCGGTATTTTTTTGTGGGGTTTAATTTATGCGTGAATTGCCAGACATACCACTCAGGTCTACGACCGAATGAGTTATGTCAGCAACCACAGACCGTCATGCTTCTAGCCACTTTTAGCTGGTTTGAAGAATGACGCAGCGGAGTTAGCAGCGCCCCCCAAGTGCACATCCCACGAATTGGAGCTATGCTCCGGGCAGGGGAGACACTTGTACCCTTTATGCGGTGGGTGTCCGCCGGTGGTGGGATTCGAACCCACCACCTCCCGAAGCCGAGGCCGGCGCCCTAACCACTGCGCCACGACTTCGGTGACATTTCGAAGGTTAACATCGTGTTTTGTGAGCGGGAACACTTTCTCCTCCTTACCTACTCTGGAATCCAATTGTTCCCTCCTCGCCTGAGGCAAAGCTGCCCTTTTCATGGTGCGACGGCGCATGCGCCCAGGCCTAGCGGATTGGTCGCGAAACGTCTTTGAAGGGTCGTGCGCAACCCCGCGTGCCGGGAAGTCCCCTGTAAAAGAAAAAAAAAAGAAGTAAGCGCTCGGACGCACGCCGCTACAAACGCTCGTGTCATGTACTGCCTTGAAACTCCACTGGCAGCTCTTCAGCGTCAGCTCGGTGCCGAAAACATGTGTAGCTTAAGACTGCAAGTTAACGTTTAAACAGAAAGCGACTAGGTTTTCTTATGGACTGCGCCGTGAGGCTACGTTGTTGCCGCCCTTCATTGATGGCTGGCCAATACATTAACGTAAAGCACTTGTGTTACACTTGGGCAACGCTTTAAAACATCGCGTTGACGACGAAATCTTGTTGCAAGGTCAGCCCTCACATGCTGGTGGTGGCAGCACGCGCGTGTCTTCACGTACTCATTCAAGGCGCGGTAAGACTGAGTCGATACGAAACCGACAAGACGCTCACGAACACGATTGACCGAATGTTGAGTACAATGCGTCATTGAAAGCACAATATCATATCAGGCCGAACAGGACGCAACCGACGAGCGCGAGTTGCCGCACTGCGACGGGCATTCTTGTCAACAGCACCGAGAAAATCAGTGCGCCGGCCATCGTTCGACCGAAGCCTAAGCGATCGGCTAGCAAACTGACGACGCGAAATGGCGACAGCGCCTTGGCTTGTATATATAATTAATCGCCGTCAAAGTGTGGCAAAAGATGCCTAAAAGTTGAAATGCACAAGATTCAACCCTCCCACGCTTTCCGTGGACATGAAGTTTGAGTCAATGCTGATGCGAATGTTAAGCCTAATGATGTCGTGCTTGTGCACCCACTTTTGGTGGACTTGAGCTGAAAGGGAAGCAGTAATATCGAATCAAACAGCTTTTATAGCTCAGTGCTGTCGTTCGCGATGAGAATGTTTGCAAGGCGCGTATACACTGTAATACATCAAATACATCTATTATAAATATGGAGCGCGCGCTTATGCTTCGCTTTCAAGAGTGGCACGAGACAGCATTCAAAGATCTCCGACTGCTTCTCACACTTCCCTGCAACTGGAGCATATGTACCTGTAATGTTTAGCGGGAAACGTCGGCTGCGAACGCTAGGCACGAAGGGGGGCTTTCTGGAAGAAATGGGGCTTCCAGCGTGCGGCCCGATGTGGCGTAGGCGAGCGCCATCTGGAGGCATTGCAAGGAACTGGGCGCACCACTCCGCCGCCCCCGAGGTACTCACGAGCCGGCGCCTGCAAATGGCGGACTCCGTTGGCGGTCCATCAATGATGAAGCGCTGGGAAATGCGTTTGTTTGAGTTTTCGCGTAACTTAGTTATGTTTTCTCGAATTGTAAAATTGCCATCCGTCACTATCATGTCTGTCGGTTTGTGTGTATGTCGTACGTTACGATTTTTCGGCGTATTTCAGATTGAGGCATTGAATTCAGTCGCCTTCTTGCGCCAAATGGAGGACCTTGGTATGGCTGGTTTGAAAATCCTTTCGTCTAAACGACGTCCGACGCCGGGTTCCGACACCAGATTTTATGGGACACCGGGCCCTTAACGCTATGGCGTTAAGGTTGGCTCAAGCAGCTTGTTAGGAGTACGTATAGCTGGCGTGAACGTGGCACCTTATTTATCGACGACTGGTCATGAATTGGATCATTCCTATATCGCATACGCAACGCTTATGTTGTAGTTCGAACACGTTCCCAATTGCTCAAGTCGTCTACGTATCCATATTGCAACAGGCAGAAAATTGACAATTTGGGCACATACCAAGAGGATTGTGCTCTATGCTTGTCGATACCACAACCAGCAGATAGATACCCAGTGGTCAAAGTTGAATCGCGTCCAGTTTGATATTGTGATCGGTAGACTGACAATCATTGAAACTAGGCGAAATTGGTAAATAAAGGCTACATTTCATCACCGGATGTACACCGAGCGATCGTTTCAGCGTTTGACTTTGTTCTTAGCCAGTCATCACTGACATTAGCCGCTAAAAAAAACAGTGAATGGATTGCGGCATGGGACGCCGAAAGTGTATAGTCATTTTGTATAGAATTTTTTTTCACTGATATATAGGGTGGCATTAATCAACTTACAATGTTCCTACACCGGCTGGCAGTGGACTTTTTTTTTTCTAAGCATCTGAAGTACAAAAAGATTTCAACGAAAGGTTTTTTTCACGGCACCCACATACTCCCCATGTTTATATATTCCGACATTTGTCCGCAATATATAGACTTGTAAGCTATATATAGAATATCACCACTTGTTCTCGTTATCGTGTACATATAGCGTAGCTGCACGGTTAAAAGTAGGACACGTTTGGGGGTAAAAAAAAAAAAAAGAAGAGGCACCGGTAGCGATTTTTTGCCGCAACCTCCGCTACTGTTACGGCAACGCCGGTATTTTTTTGTGGGGTTTAATTTATGCGTGAATTGCCAGACATACCACTCAGGTCTACGACCGAATGAGTTATGTCAGCAACCACAGACCGTCATGCTTCTAGCCACATTTAGCTGGTTTGAAGAATGACGCAGCGGAGTTAGCAGCGCCCCCCAAGTGCACATCCCACGAATTGGAGCTATGCTCCGGGCAGGGGAGACACTTGTACCCTTTATGCGGTGGGTGTCCGCCGGTGGTGGGATTCGAACCCACCACCTCCCGAAGCCGAGGCCGGCGCCCTAACCACTGCGCCACGACTTCGGTGACATTTCGAAGGTTAACATCGTGTTTTGTGAGCGGGAACACTTTCTCCTCCTTACCTACTCTGGAATCCAATTGTTCCCTCCTCGCCTGAGGCAAAGCTGCCCTTTTCATGGTGCGACGGCGCATGCGCCCAGGCCTAGCGGATTGGTCGCGAAACGTCTTTGAAGGGTCGTGCGCAACCCCGCGTGCCGGGAAGTCCCCTGTAAAAGAAAAAAAAAAGAAGTAAGCGCTCGGACGCACGCCGCTACAAACGCTCGTGTCATGTACTGCCTTGAAACTCCACTGGCAGCTCTTCAGCGTCAGCTCGGTGCCGAAAACATGTGTAGCTTAAGACTGCAAGTTAACGTTTAAACAGAAAGCGACTAGGTTTTCTTATGGACTGCGCCGTGAGGCTACGTTGTTGCCGCCCTTCATTGATGGCTGGCCAATACATTAACGTAAAGCACTTGTGTTACACTTGGGCAACGCTTTAAAACATCGCGTTGACGACGAAATCTTGTTGCAAGGTCAGCCCTCACATGCTGGTGGTGGCAGCACGCGCGTGTCTTCACGTACTCATTCAAGGCGCGGTAAGACTGAGTCGATACGAAACCGACAAGACGCTCACGAACACGATTGACCGAATGTTGAGTACAATGCGTCATTGAAAGCACAATATCATATCAGGCCGAACAGGACGCAACCGACGAGCGCGAGTTGCCGCACTGCGACGGGCATTCTTGTCAACAGCACCGAGAAAATCAGTGCGCCGGCCATCGTTCGACCGAAGCCTAAGCGATCGGCTAGCAAACTGACGACGCGAAATGGCGACAGCGCCTTGGCTTGTATATATAATTAATCGCCGTCAAAGTGTGGCAAAAGATGCCTAAAAGTTGAAATGCACAAGATTCAACCCTCCCACGCTTTCCGTGCACATGAAGTTTGAGTCAATGCTGATGCGAATGTTAAGCCTAATGATGTCGTGCTTGTGCACCCACTTTTGGTGGACTTGAGCTGAAAGGGAAGCAGTAATATCGAATCAAACAGCTTTTATAGCTCAGTGCTGTCGTTCGCGATGAGAATGTTTGCAAGGCGCGTATACACTGTAATACATCAAATACATCTATTATAAATATGGAGCGCGCGCTTATGCTTCGCTTTCAAGAGTGGCACGAGACAGCATTCAAAGATCTCCGACTGCTTCTCACACTTCCCTGCAACTGGAGCATATGTACCTGTAATGTTTAGCGGGAAACGTCGGCTGCGAACGCTAGGCACGAAGGGGGGCTTTCTGGAAGAAATGGGGCTTCCAGCGTGCGGCCCGATGTGGCGTAGGCGAGCGCCATCTGGAGGCATTGCAAGGAACTGGGCGCACCACTCCGCCGCCCCCGAGGTACTCACGAGCCGGCGCCTGCAAATGGCGGACTCCGTTGGCGGTCCATCAATGATGAAGCGCTGGGAAATGCGTTTGTTTGAGTTTTCGCGTAACTTAGTTATGTTTTCTCGAATTGTAAAATTGCCATCCGTCACTATCATGTCTGTCGGTTTGTGTGTATGTCGTACGTTACGATTTTTCGGCGTATTTCAGATTGAGGCATTGAATTCAGTCGCCTTCTTGCGCCAAATGGAGGACCTTGGTATGGCTGGTTTGAAAATCCTTTCGTCTAAACGACGTCCGACGCCGGGTTCCGACACCAGATTTTATGGGACACCGGGCCCTTAACGCTATGGCGTTAAGGTTGGCTCAAGCAGCTTGTTAGGAGTACGTATAGCTGGCGTGAACGTGGCACCTTATTTATCGACGACTGGTCATGAATTGGATCATTCCTATATCGCATACGCAACGCTTATGTTGTAGTTCGAACACGTTCCCAATTGCTCAAGTCGTCTACGTATCCATATTGCAACAGGCAGAAAATTGACAATTTGGGCACATACCAAGAGGATTGTGCTCTATGCTTGTCGATACCACAACCAGCAGATAGATACCCAGTGGTCAAAGTTGAATCGCGTCCAGTTTGATATTGTGATCGGTAGACTGACAATCATTGAAACTAGGCGAAATTGGTAAATAAAGGCTACATTTCATCACCGGATGTACACCGAGCGATCGTTTCAGCGTTTGACTTTGTTCTTAGCCAGTCATCACTGACATTAGCCGCTAAAAAAAACAGTGAATGGATTGCGGCATGGGACGCCGAAAGTGTATAGTCATTTTGTATAGAATTTTTTTTCACTGATATATAGGGTGGCATTAATCAACTTACAATGTTCCTACACCGGCTGGCAGTGGACTTTTTTTTTTCTAAGCATCTGAAGTACAAAAAGATTTCAACGAAAGGTTTTTTTCACGGCACCCACATACTCCCCATGTTTATATATTCCGACATTTGTCCGCAATATATAGACTTGTAAGCTATATATAGAATATCACCACTTGTTCTCGTTATCGTGTACATATAGCGTAGCTGCACGGTTAAAAGTAGGACACGTTTGGGGGTAAAAAAAAAAAAAAGAAGAGGCACCGGTAGCGATTTTTTGCCGCAACCTCCGCTACTGTTACGGCAACGCCGGTATTTTTTTGTGGGGTTTAATTTATGCGTGAATTGCCAGACATACCACTCAGGTCTACGACCGAATGAGTTATGTCAGCAACCACAGACCGTCATGCTTCTAGCCACATTTAGCTGGTTTGAAGAATGACGCAGCGGAGTTAGCAGCGCCCCCCAAGTGCACATCCCACGAATTGGAGCTATGCTCCGGGCAGGGGAGACACTTGTACCCTTTATGCGGTGGGTGTCCGCCGGTGGTGGGATTCGAACCCACCACCTCCCGAAGCCGAGGCCGGCGCCCTAACCACTGCGCCACGACTTCGGTGACATTTCGAAGGTTAACATCGTGTTTTGTGAGCGGGAACACTTTCTCCTCCTTACCTACTCTGGAATCCAATTGTTCCCTCCTCGCCTGAGGCAAAGCTGCCCTTTTCATGGTGCGACGGCGCATGCGCCCAGGCCTAGCGGATTGGTCGCGAAACGTCTTTGAAGGGTCGTGCGCAACCCCGCGTGCCGGGAAGTCCCCTGTAAAAGAAAAAAAAAAGAAGTAAGCGCTCGGACGCACGCCGCTACAAACGCTCGTGTCATGTACTGCCTTGAAACTCCACTGGCAGCTCTTCAGCGTCAGCTCGGTGCCGAAAACATGTGTAGCTTAAGACTGCAAGTTAACGTTTAAACAGAAAGCGACTAGGTTTTCTTATGGACTGCGCCGTGAGGCTACGTTGTTGCCGCCCTTCATTGATGGCTGGCCAATACATTAACGTAAAGCACTTGTGTTACACTTGGGCAACGCTTTAAAACATCGCGTTGACGACGAAATCTTGTTGCAAGGTCAGCCCTCACATGCTGGTGGTGGCAGCACGCGCGTGTCTTCACGTACTCATTCAAGGCGCGGTAAGACTGAGTCGATACGAAACCGACAAGACGCTCACGAACACGATTGACCGAATGTTGAGTACAATGCGTCATTGAAAGCACAATATCATATCAGGCCGAACAGGACGCAACCGACGAGCGCGAGTTGCCGCACTGCGACGGGCATTCTTGTCAACAGCACCGAGAAAATCAGTGCGCCGGCCATCGTTCGACCGAAGCCTAAGCGATCGGCTAGCAAACTGACGACGCGAAATGGCGACAGCGCCTTGGCTTGTATATATAATTAATCGCCGTCAAAGTGTGGCAAAAGATGCCTAAAAGTTGAAATGCACAAGATTCAACCCTCCCACGCTTTCCGTGCACATGAAGTTTGAGTCAATGCTGATGCGAATGTTAAGCCTAATGATGTCGTGCTTGTGCACCCACTTTTGGTGGACTTGAGCTGAAAGGGAAGCAGTAATATCGAATCAAACAGCTTTTATAGCTCAGTGCTGTCGTTCGCGATGAGAATGTTTGCAAGGCGCGTATACACTGTAATACATCAAATACATCTATTATAAATATGGAGCGCGCGCTTATGCTTCGCTTTCAAGAGTGGCACGAGACAGCATTCAAAGATCTCCGACTGCTTCTCACACTTCCCTGCAACTGGAGCATATGTACCTGTAATGTTTAGCGGGAAACGTCGGCTGCGAACGCTAGGCACGAAGGGGGGCTTTCTGGAAGAAATGGGGCTTCCAGCGTGCGGCCCGATGTGGCGTAGGCGAGCGCCATCTGGAGGCATTGCAAGGAACTGGGCGCACCACTCCGCCGCCCCCGAGGTACTCACGAGCCGGCGCCTGCAAATGGCGGACTCCGTTGGCGGTCCATCAATGATGAAGCGCTGGGAAATGCGTTTGTTTGAGTTTTCGCGTAACTTAGTTATGTTTTCTCGAATTGTAAAATTGCCATCCGTCACTATCATGTCTGTCGGTTTGTGTGTATGTCGTACGTTACGATTTTTCGGCGTATTTCAGATTGAGGCATTGAATTCAGTCGCCTTCTTGCGCCAAATGGAGGACCTTGGTATGGCTGGTTTGAAAATCCTTTCGTCTAAACGACGTCCGACGCCGGGTTCCGACACCAGATTTTATGGGACACCGGGCCCTTAACGCTATGGCGTTAAGGTTGGCTCAAGCAGCTTGTTAGGAGTACGTATAGCTGGCGTGAACGTGGCACCTTATTTATCGACGACTGGTCATGAATTGGATCATTCCTATATCGCATACGCAACGCTTATGTTGTAGTTCGAACACGTTCCCAATTGCTCAAGTCGTCTACGTATCCATATTGCAACAGGCAGAAAATTGACAATTTGGGCACATACCAAGAGGATTGTGCTCTATGCTTGTCGATACCACAACCAGCAGATAGATACCCAGTGGTCAAAGTTGAATCGCGTCCAGTTTGATATTGTGATCGGTAGACTGACAATCATTGAAACTAGGCGAAATTGGTAAATAAAGGCTACATTTCATCACCGGATGTACACCGAGCGATCGTTTCAGCGTTTGACTTTGTTCTTAGCCAGTCATCACTGACATTAGCCGCTAAAAAAAACAGTGAATGGATTGCGGCATGGGACGCCGAAAGTGTATAGTCATTTTGTATAGAATTTTTTTTCACTGATATATAGGGTGGCATTAATCAACTTACAATGTTCCTACACCGGCTGGCAGTGGACTTTTTTTTTTCTAAGCATCTGAAGTACAAAAAGATTTCAACGAAAGGTTTTTTTCACGGCACCCACATACTCCCCATGTTTATATATTCCGACATTTGTCCGCAATATATAGACTTGTAAGCTATATATAGAATATCACCACTTGTTCTCGTTATCGTGTACATATAGCGTAGCTGCACGGTTAAAAGTAGGACACGTTTGGGGGTAAAAAAAAAAAAGAAGAGGCACCGGTAGCGATTTTTTGCCGCAACCTCCGCTACTGTTACGGCAACGCCGGTATTTTTTTGTGGGGTTTAATTTATGCGTGAATTGCCAGACATACCACTCAGGTCTACGACCGAATGAGTTATGTCAGCAACCACAGACCGTCATGCTTCTAGCCACTTTTAGCTGGTTTGAAGAATGACGCAGCGGAGTTAGCAGCGCCCCCCAAGTGCACATCCCACGAATTGGAGCTATGCTCCGGGCAGGGGAGACACTTGTACCCTTTATGCGGTGGGTGTCCGCCGGTGGTGGGATTCGAACCCACCACCTCCCGAAGCCGAGGCCGGCGCCCTAACCACTGCGCCACGACTTCGGTGACATTTCGAAGGTTAACATCGTGTTTTGTGAGCGGGAACACTTTCTCCTCCTTACCTACTCTGGAATCCAATTGTTCCCTCCTCGCCTGAGGCAAAGCTGCCCTTTTCATGGTGCGACGGCGCATGCGCCCAGGCCTAGCGGATTGGTCGCGAAACGTCTTTGAAGGGTCGTGCGCAACCCCGCGTGCCGGGAAGTCCCCTGTAAAAGAAAAAAAAAAAGAAGTAAGCGCTCGGACGCACGCCGCTACAAACGCTCGTGTCATGTACTGCCTTGAAACTCCACTGGCAGCTCTTCAGCGTCAGCTCGGTGCCGAAAACATGTGTAGCTTAAGACTGCAAGTTAACGTTTAAACAGAAAGCGACTAGGTTTTCTTATGGACTGCGCCGTGAGGCTACGTTGTTGCCGCCCTTCATTGATGGCTGGCCAATACATTAACGTAAAGCACTTGTGTTACACTTGGGCAACGCTTTAAAACATCGCGTTGACGACGAAATCTTGTTGCAAGGTCAGCCCTCACATGCTGGTGGTGGCAGCACGCGCGTGTCTTCACGTACTCATTCAAGGCGCGGTAAGACTGAGTCGATACGAAACCGACAAGACGCTCACGAACACGATTGACCGAATCTTGAGTACAATGCGTCATTGAAAGCACAATATCATATCAGGCCGAACAGGACGCAACCGACGAGCGCGAGTTGCCGCACTGCGACGGGCATTCTTGTCAACAGCACCGAGAAAATCAGTGCGCCGGCCATCGTTCGACCGAAGCCTAAGCGATCGGCTAGCAAACTGACGACGCGAAATGGCGACAGCGCCTTGGCTTGTATATATAATTAATCGCCGTCAAAGTGTGGCAAAAGATGCCTAAAAGTTGAAATGCACAAGATTCAACCCTCCCACGCTTTCCGTGCACATGAAGTTTGAGTCAATGCTGATGCGAATGTTAAGCCTAATGATGTCGTGCTTGTGCACCCACTTTTGGTGGACTTGAGCTGAAAGGGAAGCAGTAATATCGAATCAAACAGCTTTTATAGCTCAGTGCTGTCGTTCGCGATGAGAATGTTTGCAAGGCGCGTATACACTGTAATACATCAAATACATCTATTATAAATATGGAGCGCGCGCTTATGCTTCGCTTTCAAGAGTGGCACGAGACAGCATTCAAAGATCTCCGACTGCTTCTCACACTTCCCTGCAACTGGAGCATATGTACCTGTAATGTTTAGCGGGAAACGTCGGCTGCGAACGCTAGGCACGAAGGGGGGCTTTCTGGAAGAAATGGGGCTTCCAGCGTGCGGCCCGATGTGGCGTAGGCGAGCGCCATCTGGAGGCATTGCAAGGAACTGGGCGCACCACTCCGCCGCCCCCGAGGTACTCACGAGCCGGCGCCTGCAAATGGCGGACTCCGTTGGCGGTCCATCAATGATGAAGCGCTGGGAAATGCGTTTGTTTGAGTTTTCGCGTAACTTAGTTATGTTTTCTCGAATTGTAAAATTGCCATCCGTCACTATCATGTCTGTCGGTTTGTGTGTATGTCGTACGTTACGATTTTTCGGCGTATTTCAGATTGAGGCATTGAATTCAGTCGCCTTCTTGCGCCAAATGGAGGACCTTGGTATGGCTGGTTTGAAAATCCTTTCGTCTAAACGACGTCCGACGCCGGGTTCCGACACCAGATTTTATGGGACACCGGGCCCTTAACGCTATGGCGTTAAGGTTGGCTCAAGCAGCTTGTTAGGAGTACGTATAGCTGGCGTGAACGTGGCACCTTATTTATCGACGACTGGTCATGAATTGGATCATTCCTATATCGCATACGCAACGCTTATGTTGTAGTTCGAACACGTTCCCAATTGCTCAAGTCGTCTACGTATCCATATTGCAACAGGCAGAAAATTGACAATTTGGGCACATACCAAGAGGATTGTGCTCTATGCTTGTCGATACCACAACCAGCAGATAGATACCCAGTGGTCAAAGTTGAATCGCGTCCAGTTTGATATTGTGATCGGTAGACTGACAATCATTGAAACTAGGCGAAATTGGTAAATAAAGGCTACATTTCATCACCGGATGTACACCGAGCGATCGTTTCAGCGTTTGACTTTGTTCTTAGCCAGTCATCACTGACATTAGCCGCTAAAAAAAACAGTGAATGGATTGCGGCATGGGACGCCGAAAGTGTATAGTCATTTTGTATAGAATTTTTTTTCACTGATATATAGGGTGGCATTAATCAACTTACAATGTTCCTACACCGGCTGGCAGTGGACTTTTTTTTTTTCTAAGCATCTGAAGTACAAAAAGATTTCAACGAAAGGTTTTTTTCACGGCACCCACATACTCCCTATGTTTATATATTCCGACATTTGTCCGCAATATATAGACTTGTAAGCTATATATAGAATATCACCACTTCTTCTCGTTATCGTGTACATATAGCGTAGCTGCACGGTTAAAAGTAGGACACGTTTGGGGGTAAAAAAAAAAAAGAAGAGGCACCGGTAGCGATTTTTTGCCGCAACCTCCGCTACTGTTACGGCAACGCCGGTATTTTTTTGTGGGGTTTAATTTATGCGTGAATTGCCAGACATACCACTCAGGTCTACGACCGAATGAGTTATGTCAGCAACCACAGACCGTCATGCTTCTAGCCACTTTTAGCTGGTTTGAAGAATGACGCAGCGGAGTTAGCAGCGCCCCCCAAGTGCACATCCCACGAATTGGAGCTATGCTCCGGGCAGGGGAGACACTTGTACCCTTTATGCGGTGGGTGTCCGCCGGTGGTGGGATTCGAACCCACCACCTCCCGAAGCCGAGGCCGGCGCCCTAACCACTGCGCCACGACTTCGGTGACATTTCGAAGGTTAACATCGTGTTTTGTGAGCGGGAACACTTTCTCCTCCTTACCTACTCTGGAATCCAATTGTTCCCTCCTCGCCTGAGGCAAAGCTGCCCTTTTCATGGTGCGACGGCGCATGCGCCCAGGCCTAGCGGATTGGTCGCGAAACGTCTTTGAAGGGTCGTGCGCAACCCCGCGTGCCGGGAAGTCCCCTGTAAAAGAAAAAAAAAAGAAGTAAGCGCTCGGACGCACGCCGCTACAAACGCTCGTGTCATGTACTGCCTTGAAACTCCACTGGCAGCTCTTCAGCGTCAGCTCGGTGCCGAAAACATGTGTAGCTTAAGACTGCAAGTTAACGTTTAAACAGAAAGCGACTAGGTTTTCTTATGGACTGCGCCGTGAGGCTACGTTGTTGCCGCCCTTCATTGATGGCTGGCCAATACATTAACGTAAAGCACTTGTGTTACACTTGGGCAACGCTTTAAAACATCGCGTTGACGACGAAATCTTGTTGCAAGGTCAGCCCTCACATGCTGGTGGTGGCAGCACGCGCGTGTCTTCACGTACTCATTCAAGGCGCGGTAAGACTGAGTCGATACGAAACCGACAAGACGCTCACGAACACGATTGACCGAATGTTGAGTACAATGCGTCATTGAAAGCACAATATCATATCAGGCCGAACAGGACGCAACCGACGAGCGCGAGTTGCCGCACTGCGACGGGCATTCTTGTCAACAGCACCGAGAAAATCAGTGCGCCGGCCATCGTTCGACCGAAGCCTAAGCGATCGGCTAGCAAACTGACGACGCGAAATGGCGACAGCGCCTTGGCTTGTATATATAATTAATCGCCGTCAAAGTGTGGCAAAAGATGCCTAAAAGTTGAAATGCACAAGATTCAACCCTCCCACGCTTTCCGTGCACATGAAGTTTGAGTCAATGCTGATGCGAATGTTAAGCCTAATGATGTCGTGCTTGTGCACCCACTTTTGGTGGACTTGAGCTGAAAGGGAAGCAGTAATATCGAATCAAACAGCTTTTATAGCTCAGTGCTGTCGTTCGCGATGAGAATGTTTGCAAGGCGCGTATACACTGTAATACATCAAATACATCTATTATAAATATGGAGCGCGCGCTTATGCTTCGCTTTCAAGAGTGGCACGAGACAGCATTCAAAGATCTCCGACTGCTTCTCACACTTCCCTGCAACTGGAGCATATGTACCTGTAATGTTTAGCGGGAAACGTCGGCTGCGAACGCTAGGCACGAAGGGGGGCTTTCTGGAAGAAATGGGGCTTCCAGCGTGCGGCCCGATGTGGCGTAGGCGAGCGCCATCTGGAGGCATTGCAAGGAACTGGGCGCACCACTCCGCCGCCCCCGAGGTACTCACGAGCCGGCGCCTGCAAATGGCGGACTCCGTTGGCGGTCCATCAATGATGAAGCGCTGGGAAATGCGTTTGTTTGAGTTTTCGCGTAACTTAGTTATGTTTTCTCGAATTGTAAAATTGCCATCCGTCACTATCATGTCTGTCGGTTTGTGTGTATGTCGTACGTTACGATTTTTCGGCGTATTTCAGATTGAGGCATTGAATTCAGTCGCCTTCTTGCGCCAAATGGAGGACCTTGGTATGGCTGGTTTGAAAATCCTTTCGTCTAAACGACGTCCGACGCCGGGTTCCGACACCAGATTTTATGGGACACCGGGCCCTTAACGCTATGGCGTTAAGGTTGGCTCAAGCAGCTTGTTAGGAGTACGTATAGCTGGCGTGAACGTGGCACCTTATTTATCGACGACTGGTCATGAATTGGATCATTCCTATATCGCATACGCAACGCTTATGTTGTAGTTCGAACACGTTCCCAATTGCTCAAGTCGTCTACGTATCCATATTGCAACAGGCAGAAAATTGACAATTTGGGCACATACCAAGAGGATTGTGCTCTATGCTTGTCGATACCACAACCAGCAGATAGATACCCAGTGGTCAAAGTTGAATCGCGTCCAGTTTGATATTGTGATCGGTAGACTGACAATCATTGAAACTAGGCGAAATTGGTAAATAAAGGCTACATTTCATCACCGGATGTACACCGAGCGATCGTTTCAGCGTTTGACTTTGTTCTTAGCCAGTCATCACTGACATTAGCCGCTAAAAAAAACAGTGAATGGATTGCGGCATGGGACGCCGAAAGTGTATAGTCATTTTGTATAGAATTTTTTTTCACTGATATATAGGGTGGCATTAATCAACTTACAATGTTCCTACACCGGCTGGCAGTGGACTTTTTTTTTTCTAAGCATCTGAAGTACAAAAAGATTTCAACGAAAGGTTTTTTTCACGGCACCCACATACTCCCCATGTTTATATATTCCGACATTTGTCCGCAATATATAGACTTGTAAGCTATATATAGAATATCACCACTTGTTCTCGTTATCGTGTACATATAGCGTAGCTGCACGGTTAAAAGTAGGACACGTTTGGGGGTAAAAAAAAAAAAGAAGAGGCACCGGTAGCGATTTTTTGCCGCAACCTCCGCTACTGTTACGGCAACGCCGGTATTTTTTTGTGGGGTTTAATTTATGCGTGAATTGCCAGACATACCACTCAGGTCTACGACCGAATGAGTTATGTCAGCAACCACAGACCGTCATGCTTCTAGCCACTTTTAGCTGGTTTGAAGAATGACGCAGCGGAGTTAGCAGCGCCCCCCAAGTGCACATCCCACGAATTGGAGCTATGCTCCGGGCAGGGGAGACACTTGTACCCTTTATGCGGTGGGTGTCCGCCGGTGGTGGGATTCGAACCCACCACCTCCCGAAGCCGAGGCCGGCGCCCTAACCACTGCGCCACGACTTCGGTGACATTTCGAAGGTTAACATCGTGTTTTGTGAGCGGGAACACTTTCTCCTCCTTACCTACTCTGGAATCCAATTGTTCCCTCCTCGCCTGAGGCAAAGCTGCCCTTTTCATGGTGCGACGGCGCATGCGCCCAGGCCTAGCGGATTGGTCGCGAAACGTCTTTGAAGGGTCGTGCGCAACCCCGCGTGCCGGGAAGTCCCCTGTAAAAGAAAAAAAAAAGAAGTAAGCGCTCGGACGCACGCCGCTACAAACGCTCGTGTCATGTACTGCCTTGAAACTCCACTGGCAGCTCTTCAGCGTCAGCTCGGTGCCGAAAACATGTGTAGCTTAAGACTGCAAGTTAACGTTTAAACAGAAAGCGACTAGGTTTTCTTATGGACTGCGCCGTGAGGCTACGTTGTTGCCGCCCTTCATTGATGGCTGGCCAATACATTAACGTAAAGCACTTGTGTTACACTTGGGCAACGCTTTAAAACATCGCGTTGACGACGAAATCTTGTTGCAAGGTCAGCCCTCACATGCTGGTGGTGGCAGCACGCGCGTGTCTTCACGTACTCATTCAAGGCGCGGTAAGACTGAGTCGATACGAAACCGACAAGACGCTCACGAACACGATTGACCGAATGTTGAGTACAATGCGTCATTGAAAGCACAATATCATATCAGGCCGAACAGGACGCAACCGACGAGCGCGAGTTGCCGCACTGCGACGGGCATTCTTGTCAACAGCACCGAGAAAATCAGTGCGCCGGCCATCGTTCGACCGAAGCCTAAGCGATCGGCTAGCAAACTGACGACGCGAAATGGCGACAGCGCCTTGGCTTGTATATATAATTAATCGCCGTCAAAGTGTGGCAAAAGATGCCTAAAAGTTGAAATGCACAAGATTCAACCCTCCCACGCTTTCCGTGCACATGAAGTTTGAGTCAATGCTGATGCGAATGTTAAGCCTAATGATGTCGTGCTTGTGCACCCACTTTTGGTGGACTTGAGCTGAAAGGGAAGCAGTAATATCGAATCAAACAGCTTGTATAGCTCAGTGCTGTCGTTCGCGATGAGAATGTTTGCAAGGCGCGTATACACTGTAATACATCAAATACATCTATTATAAATATGGAGCGCGCGCTTATGCTTCGCTTTCAAGAGTGGCACGAGACAGCATTCAAAGATCTCCGACTGCTTCTCACACTTCCCTGCAACTGGAGCATATGTACCTGTAATGTTTAGCGGGAAACGTCGGCTGCGAACGCTAGGCACGAAGGGGGGCTTTCTGGAAGAAATGGGGCTTCCAGCGTGCGGCCCGATGTGGCGTAGGCGAGCGCCATCTGGAGGCATTGCAAGGAACTGGGCGCACCACTCCGCCGCCCCCGAGGTACTCACGAGCCGGCGCCTGCAAATGGCGGACTCCGTTGGCGGTCCATCAATGATGAAGCGCTGGGAAATGCGTTTGTTTGAGTTTTCGCGTAACTTAGTTATGTTTTCTCGAATTGTAAAATTGCCATCCGTCACTATCATGTCTGTCGGTTTGTGTGTATGTCGTACGTTACGATTTTTCGGCGTATTTCAGATTGAGGCATTGAATTCAGTCGCCTTCTTGCGCCAAATGGAGGACCTTGGTATGGCTGGTTTGAAAATCCTTTCGTCTAAACGACGTCCGACGCCGGGTTCCGACACCAGATTTTATGGGACACCGGGCCCTTAACGCTATGGCGTTAAGGTTGGCTCAAGCAGCTTGTTAGGAGTACGTATAGCTGGCGTGAACGTGGCACCTTATTTATCGACGACTGGTCATGAATTGGATCATTCCTATATCGCATACGCAACGCTTATGTTGTAGTTCGAACACGTTCCCAATTGCTCAAGTCGTCTACGTATCCATATTGCAACAGGCAGAAAATTGACAATTTGGGCACATACCAAGAGGATTGTGCTCTATGCTTGTCGATACCACAACCAGCAGATAGATACCCAGTGGTCAAAGTTGAATCGCGTCCAGTTTGATATTGTGATCGGTAGACTGACAATCATTGAAACTAGGCGAAATTGGTAAATAAAGGCTACATTTCATCACCGGATGTACACCGAGCGATCGTTTCAGCGTTTGACTTTGTTCTTAGCCAGTCATCACTGACATTAGCCGCTAAAAAAAACAGTGAATGGATTGCGGCATGGGACGCCGAAAGTGTATAGTCATTTTGTATAGAATTTTTTTTCACTGATATATAGGGTGGCATTAATCAACTTACAATGTTCCTACACCGGCTGGCAGTGGACTTTTTTTTTTCTAAGCATCTGAAGTACAAAAAGATTTCAACGAAAGGTTTTTTTCACGGCACCCACATACTCCCCATGTTTATATATTCCGACATTTGTCCGCAATATATAGACTTGTAAGCTATATATAGAATATCACCACTTGTTCTCGTTATCGTGTACATATAGCGTAGCTGCACGGTTAAAAGTAGGACACGTTTGGGGGTAAAAAAAAAAAAAGAAGAGGCACCGGTAGCGATTTTTTGCCGCAACCTCCGCTACTGTTACGGCAACGCCGGTATTTTTTTGTGGGGTTTAATTTATGCGTGAATTGCCAGACATACCACTCAGGTCTACGACCGAATGAGTTATGTCAGCAACCACAGACCGTCATGCTTCTAGCCACTTTTAGCTGGTTTGAAGAATGACGCAGCGGAGTTAGCAGCGCCCCCCAAGTGCACATCCCACGAATTGGAGCTATGCTCCGGGCAGGGGAGACACTTGTACCCTTTATGCGGTGGGTGTCCGCCGGTGGTGGGATTCGAACCCACCACCTCCCGAAGCCGAGGCCGGCGCCCTAACCACTGCGCCACGACTTCGGTGACATTTCGAAGGTTAACATCGTGTTTTGTGAGCGGGAACACTTTCTCCTCCTTACCTACTCTGGAATCCAATTGTTCCCTCCTCGCCTGAGGCAAAGCTGCCCTTTTCATGGTGCGACGGCGCATGCGCCCAGGCCTAGCGGATTGGTCGCGAAACGTCTTTGAAGGGTCGTGCGCAACCCCGCGTGCCGGGAAGTCCCCTGTAAAAGAAAAAAAAAGAAGTAAGCGCTCGGACGCACGCCGCTACAAACGCTCGTGTCATGTACTGCCTTGAAACTCCACTGGCAGCTCTTCAGCGTCAGCTCGGTGCCGAAAACATGTGTAGCTTAAGACTGCAAGTTAACGTTTAAACAGAAAGCGACTAGGTTTTCTTATGGACTGCGCCGTGAGGCTACGTTGTTGCCGCCCTTCATTGATGGCTGGCCAATACATTAACGTAAAGCACTTGTGTTACACTTGGGCAACGCTTTAAAACATCGCGTTGACGACGAAATCTTGTTGCAAGGTCAGCCCTCACATGCTGGTGGTGGCAGCACGCGCGTGTCTTCACGTACTCATTCAAGGCGCGGTAAGACTGAGTCGATACGAAACCGACAAGACGCTCACGAACACGATTGACCGAATGTTGAGTACAATGCGTCATTGAAAGCACAATATCATATCAGGCCGAACAGGACGCAACCGACGAGCGCGAGTTGCCGCACTGCGACGGGCATTCTTGTCAACAGCACCGAGAAAATCAGTGCGCCGGCCATCGTTCGACCGAAGCCTAAGCGATCGGCTAGCAAACTGACGACGCGAAATGGCGACAGCGCCTTGGCTTGTATATATAATTAATCGCCGTCAAAGTGTGGCAAAAGATGCCTAAAAGTTGAAATGCACAAGATTCAACCCTCCCACGCTTTCCGTGCACATGAAGTTTGAGTCAATGCTGATGCGAATGTTAAGCCTAATGATGTCGTGCTTGTGCACCCACTTTTGGTGGACTTGAGCTGAAAGGGAAGCAGTAATATCGAATCAAACAGCTTTTATAGCTCAGTGCTGTCGTTCGCGATGAGAATGTTTGCAAGGCGCGTATACACTGTAATACATCAAATACATCTATTATAAATATGGAGCGCGCGCTTATGCTTCGCTTTCAAGAGTGGCACGAGACAGCATTCAAAGATCTCCGACTGCTTCTCACACTTCCCTGCAACTGGAGCATATGTACCTGTAATGTTTAGCGGGAAACGTCGGCTGCGAACGCTAGGCACGAAGGGGGGCTTTCTGGAAGAAATGGGGCTTCCAGCGTGCGGCCCGATGTGGCGTAGGCGAGCGCCATCTGGAGGCATTGCAAGGAACTGGGCGCACCACTCCGCCGCCCCCGAGGTACTCACGAGCCGGCGCCTGCAAATGGCGGACTCCGTTGGCGGTCCATCAATGATGAAGCGCTGGGAAATGCGTTTGTTTGAGTTTTCGCGTAACTTAGTTATGTTTTCTCGAATTGTAAAATTGCCATCCGTCACTATCATGTCTGTCGGTTTGTGTGTATGTCGTACGTTACGATTTTTCGGCGTATTTCAGATTGAGGCATTGAATTCAGTCGCCTTCTTGCGCCAAATGGAGGACCTTGGTATGGCTGGTTTGAAAATCCTTTCGTCTAAACGACGTCCGACGCCGGGTTCCGACACCAGATTTTATGGGACACCGGGCCCTTAACGCTATGGCGTTAAGGTTGGCTCAAGCAGCTTGTTAGGAGTACGTATAGCTGGCGTGAACGTGGCACCTTATTTATCGACGACTGGTCATGAATTGGATCATTCCTATATCGCATACGCAACGCTTATGTTGTAGTTCGAACACGTTCCCAATTGCTCAAGTCGTCTACGTATCCATATTGCAACAGGCAGAAAATTGACAATTTGGGCACATACCAAGAGGATTGTGCTCTATGCTTGTCGATACCACAACCAGCAGATAGATACCCAGTGGTCAAAGTTGAATCGCGTCCAGTTTGATATTGTGATCGGTAGACTGACAATCATTGAAACTAGGCGAAATTGGTAAATAAAGGCTACATTTCATCACCGGATGTACACCGAGCGATCGTTTCAGCGTTTGACTTTGTTCTTAGCCAGTCATCACTGACATTAGCCGCTAAAAAAAACAGTGAATGGATTGCGGCATGGGACGCCGAAAGTGTATAGTCATTTTGTATAGAATTTTTTTTCACTGATATATAGGGTGGCATTAATCAACTTACAATGTTCCTACACCGGCTGGCAGTGGACTTTTTTTTTTCTAAGCATCTGAAGTACAAAAAGATTTCAACGAAAGGTTTTTTTCACGGCACCCACATACTCCCCATGTTTATATATTCCGACATTTGTCCGCAATATATAGACTTGTAAGCTATATATAGAATATCACCACTTGTTCTCGTTATCGTGTACATATAGCGTAGCTGCACGGTTAAAAGTAGGACACGTTTGGGGGTAAAAAAAAAAAAAGAAGAGGCACCGGTAGCGATTTTTTGCCGCAACCTCCGCTACTGTTACGGCAACGCCGGTATTTTTTTGTGGGGTTTAATTTATGCGTGAATTGCCAGACATACCACTCAGGTCTACGACCGAATGAGTTATGTCAGCAACCACAGACCGTCATGCTTCTAGCCACATTTAGCTGGTTTGAAGAATGACGCAGCGGAGTTAGCAGCGCCCCCCAAGTGCACATCCCACGAATTGGAGCTATGCTCCGGGCAGGGGAGACACTTGTACCCTTTATGCGGTGGGTGTCCGCCGGTGGTGGGATTCGAACCCACCACCTCCCGAAGCCGAGGCCGGCGCCCTAACCACTGCGCCACGACTTCGGTGACATTTCGAAGGTTAACATCGTGTTTTGTGAGCGGGAACACTTTCTCCTCCTTACCTACTCTGGAATCCAATTGTTCCCTCCTCGCCTGAGGCAAAGCTGCCCTTTTCATGGTGCGACGGCGCATGCGCCCAGGCCTAGCGGATTGGTCGCGAAACGTCTTTGAAGGGTCGTGCGCAACCCCGCGTGCCGGGAAGTCCCCTGTAAAAGAAAAAAAAAAGAAGTAAGCGCTCGGACGCACGCCGCTACAAACGCTCGTGTCATGTACTGCCTTGAAACTCCACTGGCAGCTCTTCAGCGTCAGCTCGGTGCCGAAAACATGTGTAGCTTAAGACTGCAAGTTAACGTTTAAACAGAAAGCGACTAGGTTTTCTTATGGACTGCGCCGTGAGGCTACGTTGTTGCCGCCCTTCATTGATGGCTGGCCAATACATTAACGTAAAGCACTTGTGTTACACTTGGGCAACGCTTTAAAACATCGCGTTGACGACGAAATCTTGTTGCAAGGTCAGCCCTCACATGCTGGTGGTGGCAGCACGCGCGTGTCTTCACGTACTCATTCAAGGCGCGGTAAGACTGAGTCGATACGAAACCGACAAGACGCTCACGAACACGATTGACCGAATGTTGAGTACAATGCGTCATTGAAAGCACAATATCATATCAGGCCGAACAGGACGCAACCGACGAGCGCGAGTTGCCGCACTGCGACGGGCATTCTTGTCAACAGCACCGAGAAAATCAGTGCGCCGGCCATCGTTCGACCGAAGCCTAAGCGATCGGCTAGCAAACTGACGACGCGAAATGGCGACAGCGCCTTGGCTTGTATATATAATTAATCGCCGTCAAAGTGTGGCAAAAGATGCCTAAAAGTTGAAATGCACAAGATTCAACCCTCCCACGCTTTCCGTGCACATGAAGTTTGAGTCAATGCTGATGCGAATGTTAAGCCTAATGATGTCGTGCTTGTGCACCCACTTTTGGTGGACTTGAGCTGAAAGGGAAGCAGTAATATCGAATCAAACAGCTTTTATAGCTCAGTGCTGTCGTTCGCGATGAGAATGTTTGCAAGGCGCGTATACACTGTAATACATCAAATACATCTATTATAAATATGGAGCGCGCGCTTATGCTTCGCTTTCAAGAGTGGCACGAGACAGCATTCAAAGATCTCCGACTGCTTCTCACACTTCCCTGCAACTGGAGCATATGTACCTGTAATGTTTAGCGGGAAACGTCGGCTGCGAACGCTAGGCACGAAGGGGGGCTTTCTGGAAGAAATGGGGCTTCCAGCGTGCGGCCCGATGTGGCGTAGGCGAGCGCCATCTGGAGGCATTGCAAGGAACTGGGCGCACCACTCCGCCGCCCCCGAGGTACTCACGAGCCGGCGCCTGCAAATGGCGGACTCCGTTGGCGGTCCATCAATGATGAAGCGCTGGGAAATGCGTTTGTTTGAGTTTTCGCGTAACTTAGTTATGTTTTCTCGAATTGTAAAATTGCCATCCGTCACTATCATGTCTGTCGGTTTGTGTGTATGTCGTACGTTACGATTTTTCGGCGTATTTCAGATTGAGGCATTGAATTCAGTCGCCTTCTTGCGCCAAATGGAGGACCTTGGTATGGCTGGTTTGAAAATCCTTTCGTCTAAACGACGTCCGACGCCGGGTTCCGACACCAGATTTTATGGGACACCGGGCCCTTAACGCTATGGCGTTAAGGTTGGCTCAAGCAGCTTGTTAGGAGTACGTATAGCTGGCGTGAACGTGGCACCTTATTTATCGACGACTGGTCATGAATTGGATCATTCCTATATCGCATACGCAACGCTTATGTTGTAGTTCGAACACGTTCCCAATTGCTCAAGTCGTCTACGTATCCATATTGCAACAGGCAGAAAATTGACAATTTGGGCACATACCAAGAGGATTGTGCTCTATGCTTGTCGATACCACAACCAGCAGATAGATACCCAGTGGTCAAAGTTGAATCGCGTCCAGTTTGATATTGTGATCGGTAGACTGACAATCATTGAAACTAGGCGAAATTGGTAAATAAAGGCTACATTTCATCACCGGATGTACACCGAGCGATCGTTTCAGCGTTTGACTTTGTTCTTAGCCAGTCATCACTGACATTAGCCGCTAAAAAAAACAGTGAATGGATTGCGGCATGGGACGCCGAAAGTGTATAGTCATTTTGTATAGAATTTTTTTTCACTGATATATAGGGTGGCATTAATCAACTTACAATGTTCCTACACCGGCTGGCAGTGGACTTTTTTTTTTCTAAGCATCTGAAGTACAAAAAGATTTCAACGAAAGGTTTTTTTCACGGCACCCACATACTCCCCATGTTTATATATTCCGACATTTGTCCGCAATATATAGACTTGTAAGCTATATATAGAATATCACCACTTGTTCTCGTTATCGTGTACATATAGCGTAGCTGCACGGTTAAAAGTAGGACACGTTTGGGGGTAAAAAAAAAAAAAAAGAAGAGGCACCGGTAGCGATTTTTTGCCGCAACCTCCGCTACTGTTACGGCAACGCCGGTATTTTTTTGTGGGGTTTAATTTATGCGTGAATTGCCAGACATACCACTCAGGTCTACGACCGAATGAGTTATGTCAGCAACCACAGACCGTCATGCTTCTAGCCACTTTTAGCTGGTTTGAAGAATGACGCAGCGGAGTTAGCAGCGCCCCCCAAGTGCACATCCCACGAATTGGAGCTATGCTCCGGGCAGGGGAGACACTTGTACCCTTTATGCGGTGGGTGTCCGCCGGTGGTGGGATTCGAACCCACCACCTCCCGAAGCCGAGGCCGGCGCCCTAACCACTGCGCCACGACTTCGGTGACATTTCGAAGGTTAACATCGTGTTTTGTGAGCGGGAACACTTTCTCCTCCTTACCTACTCTGGAATCCAATTGTTCCCTCCTCGCCTGAGGCAAAGCTGCCCTTTTCATGGTGCGACGGCGCATGCGCCCAGGCCTAGCGGATTGGTCGCGAAACGTCTTTGAAGGGTCGTGCGCAACCCCGCGTGCCGGGAAGTCCCCTGTAAAAGAAAAAAAAAAGAAGTAAGCGCTCGGACGCACGCCGCTACAAACGCTCGTGTCATGTACTGCCTTGAAACTCCACTGGCAGCTCTTCAGCGTCAGCTCGGTGCCGAAAACATGTGTAGCTTAAGACTGCAAGTTAACGTTTAAACAGAAAGCGACTAGGTTTTCTTATGGACTGCGCCGTGAGGCTACGTTGTTGCCGCCCTTCATTGATGGCTGGCCAATACATTAACGTAAAGCACTTGTGTTACACTTGGGCAACGCTTTAAAACATCGCGTTGACGACGAAATCTTGTTGCAAGGTCAGCCCTCACATGCTGGTGGTGGCAGCACGCGCGTGTCTTCACGTACTCATTCAAGGCGCGGTAAGACTGAGTCGATACGAAACCGACAAGACGCTCACGAACACGATTGACCGAATGTTGAGTACAATGCGTCATTGAAAGCACAATATCATATCAGGCCGAACAGGACGCAACCGACGAGCGCGAGTTGCCGCACTGCGACGGGCATTCTTGTCAACAGCACCGAGAAAATCAGTGCGCCGGCCATCGTTCGACCGAAGCCTAAGCGATCGGCTAGCAAACTGACGACGCGAAATGGCGACAGCGCCTTGGCTTGTATATATAATTAATCGCCGTCAAAGTGTGGCAAAAGATGCCTAAAAGTTGAAATGCACAAGATTCAACCCTCCCACGCTTTCCGTGCACATGAAGTTTGAGTCAATGCTGATGCGAATGTTAAGCCTAATGATGTCGTGCTTGTGCACCCACTTTTGGTGGACTTGAGCTGAAAGGGAAGCAGTAATATCGAATCAAACAGCTTTTATAGCTCAGTGCTGTCGTTCGCGATGAGAATGTTTGCAAGGCGCGTATACACTGTAATACATCAAATACATCTATTATAAATATGGAGCGCGCGCTTATGCTTCGCTTTCAAGAGTGGCACGAGACAGCATTCAAAGATCTCCGACTGCTTCTCACACTTCCCTGCAACTGGAGCATATGTACCTGTAATGTTTAGCGGGAAACGTCGGCTGCGAACGCTAGGCACGAAGGGGGGCTTTCTGGAAGAAATGGGGCTTCCAGCGTGCGGCCCGATGTGGCGTAGGCGAGCGCCATCTGGAGGCATTGCAAGGAACTGGGCGCACCACTCCGCCGCCCCCGAGGTACTCACGAGCCGGCGCCTGCAAATGGCGGACTCCGTTGGCGGTCCATCAATGATGAAGCGCTGGGAAATGCGTTTGTTTGAGTTTTCGCGTAACTTAGTTATGTTTTCTCGAATTGTAAAATTGCCATCCGTCACTATCATGTCTGTCGGTTTGTGTGTATGTCGTACGTTACGATTTTTCGGCGTATTTCAGATTGAGGCATTGAATTCAGTCGCCTTCTTGCGCCAAATGGAGGACCTTGGTATGGCTGGTTTGAAAATCCTTTCGTCTAAACGACGTCCGACGCCGGGTTCCGACACCAGATTTTATGGGACACCGGGCCCTTAACGCTATGGCGTTAAGGTTGGCTCAAGCAGCTTGTTAGGAGTACGTATAGCTGGCGTGAACGTGGCACCTTATTTATCGACGACTGGTCATGAATTGGATCATTCCTATATCGCATACGCAACGCTTATGTTGTAGTTCGAACACGTTCCCAATTGCTCAAGTCGTCTACGTATCCATATTGCAACAGGCAGAAAATTGACAATTTGGGCACATACCAAGAGGATTGTGCTCTATGCTTGTCGATACCACAACCAGCAGATAGATACCCAGTGGTCAAAGTTGAATCGCGTCCAGTTTGATATTGTGATCGGTAGACTGACAATCATTGAAACTAGGCGAAATTGGTAAATAAAGGCTACATTTCATCACCGGATGTACACCGAGCGATCGTTTCAGCGTTTGACTTTGTTCTTAGCCAGTCATCACTGACATTAGCCGCTAAAAAAAACAGTGAATGGATTGCGGCATGGGACGCCGAAAGTGTATAGTCATTTTGTATAGAATTTTTTTTCACTGATATATAGGGTGGCATTAATCAACTTACAATGTTCCTACACCGGCTGGCAGTGGACTTTTTTTTTTCTAAGCATCTGAAGTACAAAAAGATTTCAACGAAAGGTTTTTTTCACGGCACCCACATACTCCCCATGTTTATATATTCCGACATTTGTCCGCAATATATAGACTTGTAAGCTATATATAGAATATCACCACTTGTTCTCGTTATCGTGTACATATAGCGTAGCTGCACGGTTAAAAGTAGGACACGTTTGGGGGTAAAAAAAAAAAAAAAGAAGAGGCACCGGTAGCGATTTTTTGCCGCAACCTCCGCTACTGTTACGGCAACGCCGGTATTTTTTTGTGGGGTTTAATTTATGCGTGAATTGCCAGACATACCACTCAGGTCTACGACCGAATGAGTTATGTCAGCAACCACAGACCGTCATGCTTCTAGCCACTTTTAGCTGGTTTGAAGAATGACGCAGCGGAGTTAGCAGCGCCCCCCAAGTGCACATCCCACGAATTGGAGCTATGCTCCGGGCAGGGGAGACACTTGTACCCTTTATGCGGTGGGTGTCCGCCGGTGGTGGGATTCGAACCCACCACCTCCCGAAGCCGAGGCCGGCGCCCTAACCACTGCGCCACGACTTCGGTGACATTTCGAAGGTTAACATCGTGTTTTGTGAGCGGGAACACTTTCTCCTCCTTACCTACTCTGGAATCCAATTGTTCCCTCCTCGCCTGAGGCAAAGCTGCCCTTTTCATGGTGCGACGGCGCATGCGCCCAGGCCTAGCGGATTGGTCGCGAAACGTCTTTGAAGGGTCGTGCGCAACCCCGCGTGCCGGGAAGTCCCCTGTAAAAGAAAAAAAAAAGAAGTAAGCGCTCGGACGCACGCCGCTACAAACGCTCGTGTCATGTACTGCCTTGAAACTCCACTGGCAGCTCTTCAGCGTCAGCTCGGTGCCGAAAACATGTGTAGCTTAAGACTGCAAGTTAACGTTTAAACAGAAAGCGACTAGGTTTTCTTATGGACTGCGCCGTGAGGCTACGTTGTTGCCGCCCTTCATTGATGGCTGGCCAATACATTAACGTAAAGCACTTGTGTTACACTTGGGCAACGCTTTAAAACATCGCGTTGACGACGAAATCTTGTTGCAAGGTCAGCCCTCACATGCTGGTGGTGGCAGCACGCGCGTGTCTTCACGTACTCATTCAAGGCGCGGTAAGACTGAGTCGATACGAAACCGACAAGACGCTCACGAACACGATTGACCGAATGTTGAGTACAATGCGTCATTGAAAGCACAATATCATATCAGGCCGAACAGGACGCAACCGACGAGCGCGAGTTGCCGCACTGCGACGGGCATTCTTGTCAACAGCACCGAGAAAATCAGTGCGCCGGCCATCGTTCGACCGAAGCCTAAGCGATCGGCTAGCAAACTGACGACGCGAAATGGCGACAGCGCCTTGGCTTGTATATATAATTAATCGCCGTCAAAGTGTGGCAAAAGATGCCTAAAAGTTGAAATGCACAAGATTCAACCCTCCCACGCTTTCCGTGCACATGAAGTTTGAGTCAATGCTGATGCGAATGTTAAGCCTAATGATGTCGTGCTTGTGCACCCACTTTTGGTGGACTTGAGCTGAAAGGGAAGCAGTAATATCGAATCAAACAGCTTTTATAGCTCAGTGCTGTCGTTCGCGATGAGAATGTTTGCAAGGCGCGTATACACTGTAATACATCAAATACATCTATTATAAATATGGAGCGCGCGCTTATGCTTCGCTTTCAAGAGTGGCACGAGACAGCATTCAAAGATCTCCGACTGCTTCTCACACTTCCCTGCAACTGGAGCATATGTACCTGTAATGTTTAGCGGGAAACGTCGGCTGCGAACGCTAGGCACGAAGGGGGGCTTTCTGGAAGAAATGGGGCTTCCAGCGTGCGGCCCGATGTGGCGTAGGCGAGCGCCATCTGGAGGCATTGCAAGGAACTGGGCGCACCACTCCGCCGCCCCCGAGGTACTCACGAGCCGGCGCCTGCAAATGGCGGACTCCGTTGGCGGTCCATCAATGATGAAGCGCTGGGAAATGCGTTTGTTTGAGTTTTCGCGTAACTTAGTTATGTTTTCTCGAATTGTAAAATTGCCATCCGTCACTATCATGTCTGTCGGTTTGTGTGTATGTCGTACGTTACGATTTTTCGGCGTATTTCAGATTGAGGCATTGAATTCAGTCGCCTTCTTGCGCCAAATGGAGGACCTTGGTATGGCTGGTTTGAAAATCCTTTCGTCTAAACGACGTCCGACGCCGGGTTCCGACACCAGATTTTATGGGACACCGGGCCCTTAACGCTATGGCGTTAAGGTTGGCTCAAGCAGCTTGTTAGGAGTACGTATAGCTGGCGTGAACGTGGCACCTTATTTATCGACGACTGGTCATGAATTGGATCATTCCTATATCGCATACGCAACGCTTATGTTGTAGTTCGAACACGTTCCCAATTGCTCAAGTCGTCTACGTATCCATATTGCAACAGGCAGAAAATTGACAATTTGGGCACATACCAAGAGGATTGTGCTCTATGCTTGTCGATACCACAACCAGCAGATAGATACCCAGTGGTCAAAGTTGAATCGCGTCCAGTTTGATATTGTGATCGGTAGACTGACAATCATTGAAACTAGGCGAAATTGGTAAATAAAGGCTACATTTCATCACCGGATGTACACCGAGCGATCGTTTCAGCGTTTGACTTTGTTCTTAGCCAGTCATCACTGACATTAGCCGCTAAAAAAAACAGTGAATGGATTGCGGCATGGGACGCCGAAAGTGTATAGTCATTTTGTATAGAATTTTTTTTCACTGATATATAGGGTGGCATTAATCAACTTACAATGTTCCTACACCGGCTGGCAGTGGACTTTTTTTTTTCTAAGCATCTGAAGTACAAAAAGATTTCAACGAAAGGTTTTTTTCACGGCACCCACATACTCCCCATGTTTATATATTCCGACATTTGTCCGCAATATATAGACTTGTAAGCTATATATAGAATATCACCACTTGTTCTCGTTATCGTGTACATATAGCGTAGCTGCACGGTTAAAAGTAGGACACGTTTGGGGGTAAAAAAAAAAAAAAAGAAGAGGCACCGGTAGCGATTTTTTGCCGCAACCTCCGCTACTGTTACGGCAACGCCGGTATTTTTTTGTGGGGTTTAATTTATGCGTGAATTGCCAGACATACCACTCAGGTCTACGACCGAATGAGTTATGTCAGCAACCACAGACCGTCATGCTTCTAGCCACTTTTAGCTGGTTTGAAGAATGACGCAGCGGAGTTAGCAGCGCCCCCCAAGTGCACATCCCACGAATTGGAGCTATGCTCCGGGCAGGGGAGACACTTGTACCCTTTATGCGGTGGGTGTCCGCCGGTGGTGGGATTCGAACCCACCACCTCCCGAAGCCGAGGCCGGCGCCCTAACCACTGCGCCACGACTTCGGTGACATTTCGAAGGTTAACATCGTGTTTTGTGAGCGGGAACACTTTCTCCTCCTTACCTACTCTGGAATCCAATTGTTCCCTCCTCGCCTGAGGCAAAGCTGCCCTTTTCATGGTGCGACGGCGCATGCGCCCAGGCCTAGCGGATTGGTCGCGAAACGTCTTTGAAGGGTCGTGCGCAACCCCGCGTGCCGGGAAGTCCCCTGTAAAAGAAAAAAAAAAGAAGTAAGCGCTCGGACGCACGCCGCTACAAACGCTCGTGTCATGTACTGCCTTGAAACTCCACTGGCAGCTCTTCAGCGTCAGCTCGGTGCCGAAAACATGTGTAGCTTAAGACTGCAAGTTAACGTTTAAACAGAAAGCGACTAGGTTTTCTTATGGACTGCGCCGTGAGGCTACGTTGTTGCCGCCCTTCATTGATGGCTGGCCAATACATTAACGTAAAGCACTTGTGTTACACTTGGGCAACGCTTTAAAACATCGCGTTGACGACGAAATCTTGTTGCAAGGTCAGCCCTCACATGCTGGTGGTGGCAGCACGCGCGTGTCTTCACGTACTCATTCAAGGCGCGGTAAGACTGAGTCGATACGAAACCGACAAGACGCTCACGAACACGATTGACCGAATGTTGAGTACAATGCGTCATTGAAAGCACAATATCATATCAGGCCGAACAGGACGCAACCGACGAGCGCGAGTTGCCGCACTGCGACGGGCATTCTTGTCAACAGCACCGAGAAAATCAGTGCGCCGGCCATCGTTCGACCGAAGCCTAAGCGATCGGCTAGCAAACTGACGACGCGAAATGGCGACAGCGCCTTGGCTTGTATATATAATTAATCGCCGTCAAAGTGTGGCAAAAGATGCCTAAAAGTTGAAATGCACAAGATTCAACCCTCCCACGCTTTCCGTGCACATGAAGTTTGAGTCAATGCTGATGCGAATGTTAAGCCTAATGATGTCGTGCTTGTGCACCCACTTTTGGTGGACTTGAGCTGAAAGGGAAGCAGTAATATCGAATCAAACAGCTTTTATAGCTCAGTGCTGTCGTTCGCGATGAGAATGTTTGCAAGGCGCGTATACACTGTAATACATCAAATACATCTATTATAAATATGGAGCGCGCGCTTATGCTTCGCTTTCAAGAGTGGCACGAGACAGCATTCAAAGATCTCCGACTGCTTCTCACACTTCCCTGCAACTGGAGCATATGTACCTGTAATGTTTAGCGGGAAACGTCGGCTGCGAACGCTAGGCACGAAGGGGGGCTTTCTGGAAGAAATGGGGCTTCCAGCGTGCGGCCCGATGTGGCGTAGGCGAGCGCCATCTGGAGGCATTGCAAGGAACTGGGCGCACCACTCCGCCGCCCCCGAGGTACTCACGAGCCGGCGCCTGCAAATGGCGGACTCCGTTGGCGGTCCATCAATGATGAAGCGCTGGGAAATGCGTTTGTTTGAGTTTTCGCGTAACTTAGTTATGTTTTCTCGAATTGTAAAATTGCCATCCGTCACTATCATGTCTGTCGGTTTGTGTGTATGTCGTACGTTACGATTTTTCGGCGTATTTCAGATTGAGGCATTGAATTCAGTCGCCTTCTTGCGCCAAATGGAGGACCTTGGTATGGCTGGTTTGAAAATCCTTTCGTCTAAACGACGTCCGACGCCGGGTTCCGACACCAGATTTTATGGGACACCGGGCCCTTAACGCTATGGCGTTAAGGTTGGCTCAAGCAGCTTGTTAGGAGTACGTATAGCTGGCGTGAACGTGGCACCTTATTTATCGACGACTGGTCATGAATTGGATCATTCCTATATCGCATACGCAACGCTTATGTTGTAGTTCGAACACGTTCCCAATTGCTCAAGTCGTCTACGTATCCATATTGCAACAGGCAGAAAATTGACAATTTGGGCACATACCAAGAGGATTGTGCTCTATGCTTGTCGATACCACAACCAGCAGATAGATACCCAGTGGTCAAAGTTGAATCGCGTCCAGTTTGATATTGTGATCGGTAGACTGACAATCATTGAAACTAGGCGAAATTGGTAAATAAAGGCTACATTTCATCACCGGATGTACACCGAGCGATCGTTTCAGCGTTTGACTTTGTTCTTAGCCAGTCATCACTGACATTAGCCGCTAAAAAAAACAGTGAATGGATTGCGGCATGGGACGCCGAAAGTGTATAGTCATTTTGTATAGAATTTTTTTTCACTGATATATAGGGTGGCATTAATCAACTTACAATGTTCCTACACCGGCTGGCAGTGGACTTTTTTTTTTCTAAGCATCTGAAGTACAAAAAGATTTCAACGAAAGGTTTTTTTCACGGCACCCACATACTCCCCATGTTTATATATTCCGACATTTGTCCGCAATATATAGACTTGTAAGCTATATATAGAATATCACCACTTGTTCTCGTTATCGTGTACATATAGCGTAGCTGCACGGTTAAAAGTAGGACACGTTTGGGGGTAAAAAAAAAAAAAAGAAGAGGCACCGGTAGCGATTTTTTGCCGCAACCTCCGCTACTGTTACGGCAACGCCGGTATTTTTTTGTGGGGTTTAATTTATGCGTGAATTGCCAGACATACCACTCAGGTCTACGACCGAATGAGTTATGTCAGCAACCACAGACCGTCATGCTTCTAGCCACTTTTAGCTGGTTTGAAGAATGACGCAGCGGAGTTAGCAGCGCCCCCCAAGTGCACATCCCACGAATTGGAGCTATGCTCCGGGCAGGGGAGACACTTGTACCCTTTATGCGGTGGGTGTCCGCCGGTGGTGGGATTCGAACCCACCACCTCCCGAAGCCGAGGCCGGCGCCCTAACCACTGCGCCACGACTTCGGTGACATTTCGAAGGTTAACATCGTGTTTTGTGAGCGGGAACACTTTCTCCTCCTTACCTACTCTGGAATCCAATTGTTCCCTCCTCGCCTGAGGCAAAGCTGCCCTTTTCATGGTGCGACGGCGCATGCGCCCAGGCCTAGCGGATTGGTCGCGAAACGTCTTTGAAGGGTCGTGCGCAACCCCGCGTGCCGGGAAGTCCCCTGTAAAAGAAAAAAAAAAAGAAGTAAGCGCTCGGACGCACGCCGCTACAAACGCTCGTGTCATGTACTGCCTTGAAACTCCACTGGCAGCTCTTCAGCGTCAGCTCGGTGCCGAAAACATGTGTAGCTTAAGACTGCAAGTTAACGTTTAAACAGAAAGCGACTAGGTTTTCTTATGGACTGCGCCGTGAGGCTACGTTGTTGCCGCCCTTCATTGATGGCTGGCCAATACATTAACGTAAAGCACTTGTGTTACACTTGGGCAACGCTTTAAAACATCGCGTTGACGACGAAATCTTGTTGCAAGGTCAGCCCTCACATGCTGGTGGTGGCAGCACGCGCGTGTCTTCACGTACTCATTCAAGGCGCGGTAAGACTGAGTCGATACGAAACCGACAAGACGCTCACGAACACGATTGACCGAATGTTGAGTACAATGCGTCATTGAAAGCACAATATCATATCAGGCCGAACAGGACGCAACCGACGAGCGCGAGTTGCCGCACTGCGACGGGCATTCTTGTCAACAGCACCGAGAAAATCAGTGCGCCGGCCATCGTTCGACCGAAGCCTAAGCGATCGGCTAGCAAACTGACGACGCGAAATGGCGACAGCGCCTTGGCTTGTATATATAATTAATCGCCGTCAAAGTGTGGCAAAAGATGCCTAAAAGTTGAAATGCACAAGATTCAACCCTCCCACGCTTTCCGTGCACATGAAGTTTGAGTCAATGCTGATGCGAATGTTAAGCCTAATGATGTCGTGCTTGTGCACCCACTTTTGGTGGACTTGAGCTGAAAGGGAAGCAGTAATATCGAATCAAACAGCTTTTATAGCTCAGTGCTGTCGTTCGCGATGAGAATGTTTGCAAGGCGCGTATACACTGTAATACATCAAATACATCTATTATAAATATGGAGCGCGCGCTTATGCTTCGCTTTCAAGAGTGGCACGAGACAGCATTCAAAGATCTCCGACTGCTTCTCACACTTCCCTGCAACTGGAGCATATGTACCTGTAATGTTTAGCGGGAAACGTCGGCTGCGAACGCTAGGCACGAAGGGGGGCTTTCTGGAAGAAATGGGGCTTCCAGCGTGCGGCCCGATGTGGCGTAGGCGAGCGCCATCTGGAGGCATTGCAAGGAACTGGGCGCACCACTCCGCCGCCCCCGAGGTACTCACGAGCCGGCGCCTGCAAATGGCGGACTCCGTTGGCGGTCCATCAATGATGAAGCGCTGGGAAATGCGTTTGTTTGAGTTTTCGCGTAACTTAGTTATGTTTTCTCGAATTGTAAAATTGCCATCCGTCACTATCATGTCTGTCGGTTTGTGTGTATGTCGTACGTTACGATTTTTCGGCGTATTTCAGATTGAGGCATTGAATTCAGTCGCCTTCTTGCGCCAAATGGAGGACCTTGGTATGGCTGGTTTGAAAATCCTTTCGTCTAAACGACGTCCGACGCCGGGTTCCGACACCAGATTTTATGGGACACCGGGCCCTTAACGCTATGGCGTTAAGGTTGGCTCAAGCAGCTTGTTAGGAGTACGTATAGCTGGCGTGAACGTGGCACCTTATTTATCGACGACTGGTCATGAATTGGATCATTCCTATATCGCATACGCAACGCTTATGTTGTAGTTCGAACACGTTCCCAATTGCTCAAGTCGTCTACGTATCCATATTGCAACAGGCAGAAAATTGACAATTTGGGCACATACCAAGAGGATTGTGCTCTATGCTTGTCGATACCACAACCAGCAGATAGATACCCAGTGGTCAAAGTTGAATCGCGTCCAGTTTGATATTGTGATCGGTAGACTGACAATCATTGAAACTAGGCGAAATTGGTAAATAAAGGCTACATTTCATCACCGGATGTACACCGAGCGATCGTTTCAGCGTTTGACTTTGTTCTTAGCCAGTCATCACTGACATTAGCCGCTAAAAAAAACAGTGAATGGATTGCGGCATGGGACGCCGAAAGTGTATAGTCATTTTGTATAGAATTTTTTTTCACTGATATATAGGGTGGCATTAATCAACTTACAATGTTCCTACACCGGCTGGCAGTGGACTTTTTTTTTTCTAAGCATCTGAAGTACAAAAAGATTTCAACGAAAGGTTTTTTTCACGGGACCCACATACTCCCCATGTTTATATATTCCGACATTTGTCCGCAATATATAGACTTGTAAGCTATATATAGAATATCACCACTTGTTCTCGTTATCGTGTACATATAGCGTAGCTGCACGGTTAAAAGTAGGACACGTTTGGGGGTAAAAAAAAAAAAAAAGAAGAGGCACCGGTAGCGATTTTTTGCCGCAACCTCCGCTACTGTTACGGCAACGCCGGTATTTTTTTGTGGGGTTTAATTTATGCGTGAATTGCCAGACATACCACTCAGGTCTACGACCGAATGAGTTATGTCAGCAACCACAGACCGTCATGCTTCTAGCCACTTTTAGCTGGTTTGAAGAATGACGCAGCGGAGTTAGCAGCGCCCCCCAAGTGCACATCCCACGAATTGGAGCTATGCTCCGGGCAGGGGAGACACTTGTACCCTTTATGCGGTGGGTGTCCGCCGGTGGTGGGATTCGAACCCACCACCTCCCGAAGCCGAGGCCGGCGCCCTAACCACTGCGCCACGACTTCGGTGACATTTCGAAGGTTAACATCGTGTTTTGTGAGCGGGAACACTTTCTCCTCCTTACCTACTCTGGAATCCAATTGTTCCCTCCTCGCCTGAGGCAAAGCTGCCCTTTTCATGGTGCGACGGCGCATGCGCCCAGGCCTAGCGGATTGGTCGCGAAACGTCTTTGAAGGGTCGTGCGCAACCCCGCGTGCCGGGAAGTCCCCTGTAAAAGAAAAAAAAAAGAAGTAAGCGCTCGGACGCACGCCGCTACAAACGCTCGTGTCATGTACTGCCTTGAAACTCCACTGGCAGCTCTTCAGCGTCAGCTCGGTGCCGAAAACATGTGTAGCTTAAGACTGCAAGTTAACGTTTAAACAGAAAGCGACTAGGTTTTCTTATGGACTGCGCCGTGAGGCTACGTTGTTGCCGCCCTTCATTGATGGCTGGCCAATACATTAACGTAAAGCACTTGTGTTACACTTGGGCAACGCTTTAAAACATCGCGTTGACGACGAAATCTTGTTGCAAGGTCAGCCCTCACATGCTGGTGGTGGCAGCACGCGCGTGTCTTCACGTACTCATTCAAGGCGCGGTAAGACTGAGTCGATACGAAACCGACAAGACGCTCACGAACACGATTGACCGAATGTTGAGTACAATGCGTCATTGAAAGCACAATATCATATCAGGCCGAACAGGACGCAACCGACGAGCGCGAGTTGCCGCACTGCGACGGGCATTCTTGTCAACAGCACCGAGAAAATCAGTGCGCCGGCCATCGTTCGACCGAAGCCTAAGCGATCGGCTAGCAAACTGACGACGCGAAATGGCGACAGCGCCTTGGCTTGTATATATAATTAATCGCCGTCAAAGTGTGGCAAAAGATGCCTAAAAGTTGAAATGCACAAGATTCAACCCTCCCACGCTTTCCGTGCACATGAAGTTTGAGTCAATGCTGATGCGAATGTTAAGCCTAATGATGTCGTGCTTGTGCACCCACTTTTGGTGGACTTGAGCTGAAAGGGAAGCAGTAATATCGAATCAAACAGCTTTTATAGCTCAGTGCTGTCGTTCGCGATGAGAATGTTTGCAAGGCGCGTATACACTGTAATACATCAAATACATCTATTATAAATATGGAGCGCGCGCTTATGCTTCGCTTTCAAGAGTGGCACGAGACAGCATTCAAAGATCTCCGACTGCTTCTCACACTTCCCTGCAACTGGAGCATATGTACCTGTAATGTTTAGCGGGAAACGTCGGCTGCGAACGCTAGGCACGAAGGGGGGCTTTCTGGAAGAAATGGGGCTTCCAGCGTGCGGCCCGATGTGGCGTAGGCGAGCGCCATCTGGAGGCATTGCAAGGAACTGGGCGCACCACTCCGCCGCCCCCGAGGTACTCACGAGCCGGCGCCTGCAAATGGCGGACTCCGTTGGCGGTCCATCAATGATGAAGCGCTGGGAAATGCGTTTGTTTGAGTTTTCGCGTAACTTAGTTATGTTTTCTCGAATTGTAAAATTGCCATCCGTCACTATCATGTCTGTCGGTTTGTGTGTATGTCGTACGTTACGATTTTTCGGCGTATTTCAGATTGAGGCATTGAATTCAGTCGCCTTCTTGCGCCAAATGGAGGACCTTGGTATGGCTGGTTTGAAAATCCTTTCGTCTAAACGACGTCCGACGCCGGGTTCCGACACCAGATTTTATGGGACACCGGGCCCTTAACGCTATGGCGTTAAGGTTGGCTCAAGCAGCTTGTTAGGAGTACGTATAGCTGGCGTGAACGTGGCACCTTATTTATCGACGACTGGTCATGAATTGGATCATTCCTATATCGCATACGCAACGCTTATGTTGTAGTTCGAACACGTTCCCAATTGCTCAAGTCGTCTACGTATCCATATTGCAACAGGCAGAAAATTGACAATTTGGGCACATACCAAGAGGATTGTGCTCTATGCTTGTCGATACCACAACCAGCAGATAGATACCCAGTGGTCAAAGTTGAATCGCGTCCAGTTTGATATTGTGATCGGTAGACTGACAATCATTGAAACTAGGCGAAATTGGTAAATAAAGGCTACATTTCATCACCGGATGTACACCGAGCGATCGTTTCAGCGTTTGACTTTGTTCTTAGCCAGTCATCACTGACATTAGCCGCTAAAAAAAACAGTGAATGGATTGCGGCATGGGACGCCGAAAGTGTATAGTCATTTTGTATAGAATTTTTTTTCACTGATATATAGGGTGGCATTAATCAACTTACAATGTTCCTACACCGGCTGGCAGTGGACTTTTTTTTTTCTAAGCATCTGAAGTACAAAAAGATTTCAACGAAAGGTTTTTTTCACGGCACCCACATACTCCCCATGTTTATATATTCCGACATTTGTCCGCAATATATAGACTTGTAAGCTATATATAGAATATCACCACTTGTTCTCGTTATCGTGTACATATAGCGTAGCTGCACGGTTAAAAGTAGGACACGTTTGGGGGTAAAAAAAAAAAAAAAGAAGAGGCACCGGTAGCGATTTTTTGCCGCAACCTCCGCTACTGTTACGGCAACGCCGGTATTTTTTTGTGGGGTTTAATTTATGCGTGAATTGCCAGACATACCACTCAGGTCTACGACCGAATGAGTTATGTCAGCAACCACAGACCGTCATGCTTCTAGCCACTTTTAGCTGGTTTGAAGAATGACGCAGCGGAGTTAGCAGCGCCCCCCAAGTGCACATCCCACGAATTGGAGCTATGCTCCGGGCAGGGGAGACACTTGTACCCTTTATGCGGTGGGTGTCCGCCGGTGGTGGGATTCGAACCCACCACCTCCCGAAGCCGAGGCCGGCGCCCTAACCACTGCGCCACGACTTCGGTGACATTTCGAAGGTTAACATCGTGTTTTGTGAGCGGGAACACTTTCTCCTCCTTACCTACTCTGGAATCCAATTGTTCCCTCCTCGCCTGAGGCAAAGCTGCCCTTTTCATGGTGCGACGGCGCATGCGCCCAGGCCTAGCGGATTGGTCGCGAAACGTCTTTGAAGGGTCGTGCGCAACCCCGCGTGCCGGGAAGTCCCCTGTAAAAGAAAAAAAAAAAGAAGTAAGCGCTCGGACGCACGCCGCTACAAACGCTCGTGTCATGTACTGCCTTGAAACTCCACTGGCAGCTCTTCAGCGTCAGCTCGGTGCCGAAAACATGTGTAGCTTAAGACTGCAAGTTAACGTTTAAACAGAAAGCGACTAGGTTTTCTTATGGACTGCGCCGTGAGGCTACGTTGTTGCCGCCCTTCATTGATGGCTGGCCAATACATTAACGTAAAGCACTTGTGTTACACTTGGGCAACGCTTTAAAACATCGCGTTGACGACGAAATCTTGTTGCAAGGTCAGCCCTCACATGCTGGTGGTGGCAGCACGCGCGTGTCTTCACGTACTCATTCAAGGCGCGGTAAGACTGAGTCGATACGAAACCGACAAGACGCTCACGAACACGATTGACCGAATGTTGAGTACAATGCGTCATTGAAAGCACAATATCATATCAGGCCGAACAGGACGCAACCGACGAGCGCGAGTTGCCGCACTGCGACGGGCATTCTTGTCAACAGCACCGAGAAAATCAGTGCGCCGGCCATCGTTCGACCGAAGCCTAAGCGATCGGCTAGCAAACTGACGACGCGAAATGGCGACAGCGCCTTGGCTTGTATATATAATTAATCGCCGTCAAAGTGTGGCAAAAGATGCCTAAAAGTTGAAATGCACAAGATTCAACCCTCCCACGCTTTCCGTGCACATGAAGTTTGAGTCAATGCTGATGCGAATGTTAAGCCTAATGATGTCGTGCTTGTGCACCCACTTTTGGTGGACTTGAGCTGAAAGGGAAGCAGTAATATCGAATCAAACAGCTTTTATAGCTCAGTGCTGTCGTTCGCGATGAGAATGTTTGCAAGGCGCGTATACACTGTAATACATCAAATACATCTATTATAAATATGGAGCGCGCGCTTATGCTTCGCTTTCAAGAGTGGCACGAGACAGCATTCAAAGATCTCCGACTGCTTCTCACACTTCCCTGCAACTGGAGCATATGTACCTGTAATGTTTAGCGGGAAACGTCGGCTGCGAACGCTAGGCACGAAGGGGGGCTTTCTGGAAGAAATGGGGCTTCCAGCGTGCGGCCCGATGTGGCGTAGGCGAGCGCCATCTGGAGGCATTGCAAGGAACTGGGCGCACCACTCCGCCGCCCCCGAGGTACTCACGAGCCGGCGCCTGCAAATGGCGGACTCCGTTGGCGGTCCATCAATGATGAAGCGCTGGGAAATGCGTTTGTTTGAGTTTTCGCGTAACTTAGTTATGTTTTCTCGAATTGTAAAATTGCCATCCGTCACTATCATGTCTGTCGGTTTGTGTGTATGTCGTACGTTACGATTTTTCGGCGTATTTCAGATTGAGGCATTGAATTCAGTCGCCTTCTTGCGCCAAATGGAGGACCTTGGTATGGCTGGTTTGAAAATCCTTTCGTCTAAACGACGTCCGACGCCGGGTTCCGACACCAGATTTTATGGGACACCGGGCCCTTAACGCTATGGCGTTAAGGTTGGCTCAAGCAGCTTGTTAGGAGTACGTATAGCTGGCGTGAACGTGGCACCTTATTTATCGACGACTGGTCATGAATTGGATCATTCCTATATCGCATACGCAACGCTTATGTTGTAGTTCGAACACGTTCCCAATTGCTCAAGTCGTCTACGTATCCATATTGCAACAGGCAGAAAATTGACAATTTGGGCACATACCAAGAGGATTGTGCTCTATGCTTGTCGATACCACAACCAGCAGATAGATACCCAGTGGTCAAAGTTGAATCGCGTCCAGTTTGATATTGTGATCGGTAGACTGACAATCATTGAAACTAGGCGAAATTGGTAAATAAAGGCTACATTTCATCACCGGATGTACACCGAGCGATCGTTTCAGCGTTTGACTTTGTTCTTAGCCAGTCATCACTGACATTAGCCGCTAAAAAAAACAGTGAATGGATTGCGGCATGGGACGCCGAAAGTGTATAGTCATTTTGTATAGAATTTTTTTTCACTGATATATAGGGTGGCATTAATCAACTTACAATGTTCCTACACCGGCTGGCAGTGGACTTTTTTTTTTCTAAGCATCTGAAGTACAAAAAGATTTCAACGAAAGGTTTTTTTCACGGCACCCACATACTCCCCATGTTTATATATTCCGACATTTGTCCGCAATATATAGACTTGTAAGCTATATATAGAATATCACCACTTGTTCTCGTTATCGTGTACATATAGCGTAGCTGCACGGTTAAAAGTAGGACACGTTTGGGGGTAAAAAAAAAAAAAAGAAGAGGCACCGGTAGCGATTTTTTGCCGCAACCTCCGCTACTGTTACGGCAACGCCGGTATTTTTTTGTGGGGTTTAATTTATGCGTGAATTGCCAGACATACCACTCAGGTCTACGACCGAATGAGTTATGTCAGCAACCACAGACCGTCATGCTTCTAGCCACTTTTAGCTGGTTTGAAGAATGACGCAGCGGAGTTAGCAGCGCCCCCCAAGTGCACATCCCACGAATTGGAGCTATGCTCCGGGCAGGGGAGACACTTGTACCCTTTATGCGGTGGGTGTCCGCCGGTGGTGGGATTCGAACCCACCACCTCCCGAAGCCGAGGCCGGCGCCCTAACCACTGCGCCACGACTTCGGTGACATTTCGAAGGTTAACATCGTGTTTTGTGAGCGGGAACACTTTCTCCTCCTTACCTACTCTGGAATCCAATTGTTCCCTCCTCGCCTGAGGCAAAGCTGCCCTTTTCATGGTGCGACGGCGCATGCGCCCAGGCCTAGCGGATTGGTCGCGAAACGTCTTTGAAGGGTCGTGCGCAACCCCGCGTGCCGGGAAGTCCCCTGTAAAAGAAAAAAAAAAGAAGTAAGCGCTCGGACGCACGCCGCTACAAACGCTCGTGTCATGTACTGCCTTGAAACTCCACTGGCAGCTCTTCAGCGTCAGCTCGGTGCCGAAAACATGTGTAGCTTAAGACTGCAAGTTAACGTTTAAACAGAAAGCGACTAGGTTTTCTTATGGACTGCGCCGTGAGGCTACGTTGTTGCCGCCCTTCATTGATGGCTGGCCAATACATTAACGTAAAGCACTTGTGTTACACTTGGGCAACGCTTTAAAACATCGCGTTGACGACGAAATCTTGTTGCAAGGTCAGCCCTCACATGCTGGTGGTGGCAGCACGCGCGTGTCTTCACGTACTCATTCAAGGCGCGGTAAGACTGAGTCGATACGAAACCGACAAGACGCTCACGAACACGATTGACCGAATGTTGAGTACAATGCGTCATTGAAAGCACAATATCATATCAGGCCGAACAGGACGCAACCGACGAGCGCGAGTTGCCGCACTGCGACGGGCATTCTTGTCAACAGCACCGAGAAAATCAGTGCGCCGGCCATCGTTCGACCGAAGCCTAAGCGATCGGCTAGCAAACTGACGACGCGAAATGGCGACAGCGCCTTGGCTTGTATATATAATTAATCGCCGTCAAAGTGTGGCAAAAGATGCCTAAAAGTTGAAATGCACAAGATTCAACCCTCCCACGCTTTCCGTGCACATGAAGTTTGAGTCAATGCTGATGCGAATGTTAAGCCTAATGATGTCGTGCTTGTGCACCCACTTTTGGTGGACTTGAGCTGAAAGGGAAGCAGTAATATCGAATCAAACAGCTTTTATAGCTCAGTGCTGTCGTTCGCGATGAGAATGTTTGCAAGGCGCGTATACACTGTAATACATCAAATACATCTATTATAAATATGGAGCGCGCGCTTATGCTTCGCTTTCAAGAGTGGCACGAGACAGCATTCAAAGATCTCCGACTGCTTCTCACACTTCCCTGCAACTGGAGCATATGTACCTGTAATGTTTAGCGGGAAACGTCGGCTGCGAACGCTAGGCACGAAGGGGGGCTTTCTGGAAGAAATGGGGCTTCCAGCGTGCGGCCCGATGTGGCGTAGGCGAGCGCCATCTGGAGGCATTGCAAGGAACTGGGCGCACCACTCCGCCGCCCCCGAGGTACTCACGAGCCGGCGCCTGCAAATGGCGGACTCCGTTGGCGGTCCATCAATGATGAAGCGCTGGGAAATGCGTTTGTTTGAGTTTTCGCGTAACTTAGTTATGTTTTCTCGAATTGTAAAATTGCCATCCGTCACTATCATGTCTGTCGGTTTGTGTGTATGTCGTACGTTACGATTTTTCGGCGTATTTCAGATTGAGGCATTGAATTCAGTCGCCTTCTTGCGCCAAATGGAGGACCTTGGTATGGCTGGTTTGAAAATCCTTTCGTCTAAACGACGTCCGACGCCGGGTTCCGACACCAGATTTTATGGGACACCGGGCCCTTAACGCTATGGCGTTAAGGTTGGCTCAAGCAGCTTGTTAGGAGTACGTATAGCTGGCGTGAACGTGGCACCTTATTTATCGACGACTGGTCATGAATTGGATCATTCCTATATCGCATACGCAACGCTTATGTTGTAGTTCGAACACGTTCCCAATTGCTCAAGTCGTCTACGTATCCATATTGCAACAGGCAGAAAATTGACAATTTGGGCACATACCAAGAGGATTGTGCTCTATGCTTGTCGATACCACAACCAGCAGATAGATACCCAGTGGTCAAAGTTGAATCGCGTCCAGTTTGATATTGTGATCGGTAGACTGACAATCATTGAAACTAGGCGAAATTGGTAAATAAAGGCTACATTTCATCACCGGATGTACACCGAGCGATCGTTTCAGCGTTTGACTTTGTTCTTAGCCAGTCATCACTGACATTAGCCGCTAAAAAAAACAGTGAATGGATTGCGGCATGGGACGCCGAAAGTGTATAGTCATTTTGTATAGAATTTTTTTTCACTGATATATAGGGTGGCATTAATCAACTTACAATGTTCCTACACCGGCTGGCAGTGGACTTTTTTTTTTCTAAGCATCTGAAGTACAAAAAGATTTCAACGAAAGGTTTTTTTCACGGGACCCACATACTCCCCATGTTTATATATTCCGACATTTGTCCGCAATATATAGACTTGTAAGCTATATATAGAATATCACCACTTGTTCTCGTTATCGTGTACATATAGCGTAGCTGCACGGTTAAAAGTAGGACACGTTTGGGGGTAAAAAAAAAAAAAAAGAAGAGGCACCGGTAGCGATTTTTTGCCGCAACCTCCGCTACTGTTACGGCAACGCCGGTATTTTTTTGTGGGGTTTAATTTATGCGTGAATTGCCAGACATACCACTCAGGTCTACGACCGAATGAGTTATGTCAGCAACCACAGACCGTCATGCTTCTAGCCACTTTTAGCTGGTTTGAAGAATGACGCAGCGGAGTTAGCAGCGCCCCCCAAGTGCACATCCCACGAATTGGAGCTATGCTCCGGGCAGGGGAGACACTTGTACCCTTTATGCGGTGGGTGTCCGCCGGTGGTGGGATTCGAACCCACCACCTCCCGAAGCCGAGGCCGGCGCCCTAACCACTGCGCCACGACTTCGGTGACATTTCGAAGGTTAACATCGTGTTTTGTGAGCGGGAACACTTTCTCCTCCTTACCTACTCTGGAATCCAATTGTTCCCTCCTCGCCTGAGGCAAAGCTGCCCTTTTCATGGTGCGACGGCGCATGCGCCCAGGCCTAGCGGATTGGTCGCGAAACGTCTTTGAAGGGTCGTGCGCAACCCCGCGTGCCGGGAAGTCCCCTGTAAAAGAAAAAAAAAAGAAGTAAGCGCTCGGACGCACGCCGCTACAAACGCTCGTGTCATGTACTGCCTTGAAACTCCACTGGCAGCTCTTCAGCGTCAGCTCGGTGCCGAAAACATGTGTAGCTTAAGACTGCAAGTTAACGTTTAAACAGAAAGCGACTAGGTTTTCTTATGGACTGCGCCGTGAGGCTACGTTGTTGCCGCCCTTCATTGATGGCTGGCCAATACATTAACGTAAAGCACTTGTGTTACACTTGGGCAACGCTTTAAAACATCGCGTTGACGACGAAATCTTGTTGCAAGGTCAGCCCTCACATGCTGGTGGTGGCAGCACGCGCGTGTCTTCACGTACTCATTCAAGGCGCGGTAAGACTGAGTCGATACGAAACCGACAAGACGCTCACGAACACGATTGACCGAATGTTGAGTACAATGCGTCATTGAAAGCACAATATCATATCAGGCCGAACAGGACGCAACCGACGAGCGCGAGTTGCCGCACTGCGACGGGCATTCTTGTCAACAGCACCGAGAAAATCAGTGCGCCGGCCATCGTTCGACCGAAGCCTAAGCGATCGGCTAGCAAACTGACGACGCGAAATGGCGACAGCGCCTTGGCTTGTATATATAATTAATCGCCGTCAAAGTGTGGCAAAAGATGCCTAAAAGTTGAAATGCACAAGATTCAACCCTCCCACGCTTTCCGTGCACATGAAGTTTGAGTCAATGCTGATGCGAATGTTAAGCCTAATGATGTCGTGCTTGTGCACCCACTTTTGGTGGACTTGAGCTGAAAGGGAAGCAGTAATATCGAATCAAACAGCTTTTATAGCTCAGTGCTGTCGTTCGCGATGAGAATGTTTGCAAGGCGCGTATACACTGTAATACATCAAATACATCTATTATAAATATGGAGCGCGCGCTTATGCTTCGCTTTCAAGAGTGGCACGAGACAGCATTCAAAGATCTCCGACTGCTTCTCACACTTCCCTGCAACTGGAGCATATGTACCTGTAATGTTTAGCGGGAAACGTCGGCTGCGAACGCTAGGCACGAAGGGGGGCTTTCTGGAAGAAATGGGGCTTCCAGCGTGCGGCCCGATGTGGCGTAGGCGAGCGCCATCTGGAGGCATTGCAAGGAACTGGGCGCACCACTCCGCCGCCCCCGAGGTACTCACGAGCCGGCGCCTGCAAATGGCGGACTCCGTTGGCGGTCCATCAATGATGAAGCGCTGGGAAATGCGTTTGTTTGAGTTTTCGCGTAACTTAGTTATGTTTTCTCGAATTGTAAAATTGCCATCCGTCACTATCATGTCTGTCGGTTTGTGTGTATGTCGTACGTTACGATTTTTCGGCGTATTTCAGATTGAGGCATTGAATTCAGTCGCCTTCTTGCGCCAAATGGAGGACCTTGGTATGGCTGGTTTGAAAATCCTTTCGTCTAAACGACGTCCGACGCCGGGTTCCGACACCAGATTTTATGGGACACCGGGCCCTTAACGCTATGGCGTTAAGGTTGGCTCAAGCAGCTTGTTAGGAGTACGTATAGCTGGCGTGAACGTGGCACCTTATTTATCGACGACTGGTCATGAATTGGATCATTCCTATATCGCATACGCAACGCTTATGTTGTAGTTCGAACACGTTCCCAATTGCTCAAGTCGTCTACGTATCCATATTGCAACAGGCAGAAAATTGACAATTTGGGCACATACCAAGAGGATTGTGCTCTATGCTTGTCGATACCACAACCAGCAGATAGATACCCAGTGGTCAAAGTTGAATCGCGTCCAGTTTGATATTGTGATCGGTAGACTGACAATCATTGAAACTAGGCGAAATTGGTAAATAAAGGCTACATTTCATCACCGGATGTACACCGAGCGATCGTTTCAGCGTTTGACTTTGTTCTTAGCCAGTCATCACTGACATTAGCCGCTAAAAAAAACAGTGAATGGATTGCGGCATGGGACGCCGAAAGTGTATAGTCATTTTGTATAGAATTTTTTTTCACTGATATATAGGGTGGCATTAATCAACTTACAATGTTCCTACACCGGCTGGCAGTGGACTTTTTTTTTTCTAAGCATCTGAAGTACAAAAAGATTTCAACGAAAGGTTTTTTTCACGGCACCCACATACTCCCCATGTTTATATATTCCGACATTTGTCCGCAATATATAGACTTGTAAGCTATATATAGAATATCACCACTTGTTCTCGTTATCGTGTACATATAGCGTAGCTGCACGGTTAAAAGTAGGACACGTTTGGGGGTAAAAAAAAAAAAAAAGAAGAGGCACCGGTAGCGATTTTTTGCCGCAACCTCCGCTACTGTTACGGCAACGCCGGTATTTTTTTGTGGGGTTTAATTTATGCGTGAATTGCCAGACATACCACTCAGGTCTACGACCGAATGAGTTATGTCAGCAACCACAGACCGTCATGCTTCTAGCCACTTTTAGCTGGTTTGAAGAATGACGCAGCGGAGTTAGCAGCGCCCCCCAAGTGCACATCCCACGAATTGGAGCTATGCTCCGGGCAGGGGAGACACTTGTACCCTTTATGCGGTGGGTGTCCGCCGGTGGTGGGATTCGAACCCACCACCTCCCGAAGCCGAGGCCGGCGCCCTAACCACTGCGCCACGACTTCGGTGACATTTCGAAGGTTAACATCGTGTTTTGTGAGCGGGAACACTTTCTCCTCCTTACCTACTCTGGAATCCAATTGTTCCCTCCTCGCCTGAGGCAAAGCTGCCCTTTTCATGGTGCGACGGCGCATGCGCCCAGGCCTAGCGGATTGGTCGCGAAACGTCTTTGAAGGGTCGTGCGCAACCCCGCGTGCCGGGAAGTCCCCTGTAAAAGAAAAAAAAAAAGAAGTAAGCGCTCGGACGCACGCCGCTACAAACGCTCGTGTCATGTACTGCCTTGAAACTCCACTGGCAGCTCTTCAGCGTCAGCTCGGTGCCGAAAACATGTGTAGCTTAAGACTGCAAGTTAACGTTTAAACAGAAAGCGACTAGGTTTTCTTATGGACTGCGCCGTGAGGCTACGTTGTTGCCGCCCTTCATTGATGGCTGGCCAATACATTAACGTAAAGCACTTGTGTTACACTTGGGCAACGCTTTAAAACATCGCGTTGACGACGAAATCTTGTTGCAAGGTCAGCCCTCACATGCTGGTGGTGGCAGCACGCGCGTGTCTTCACGTACTCATTCAAGGCGCGGTAAGACTGAGTCGATACGAAACCGACAAGACGCTCACGAACACGATTGACCGAATGTTGAGTACAATGCGTCATTGAAAGCACAATATCATATCAGGCCGAACAGGACGCAACCGACGAGCGCGAGTTGCCGCACTGCGACGGGCATTCTTGTCAACAGCACCGAGAAAATCAGTGCGCCGGCCATCGTTCGACCGAAGCCTAAGCGATCGGCTAGCAAACTGACGACGCGAAATGGCGACAGCGCCTTGGCTTGTATATATAATTAATCGCCGTCAAAGTGTGGCAAAAGATGCCTAAAAGTTGAAATGCACAAGATTCAACCCTCCCACGCTTTCCGTGCACATGAAGTTTGAGTCAATGCTGATGCGAATGTTAAGCCTAATGATGTCGTGCTTGTGCACCCACTTTTGGTGGACTTGAGCTGAAAGGGAAGCAGTAATATCGAATCAAACAGCTTTTATAGCTCAGTGCTGTCGTTCGCGATGAGAATGTTTGCAAGGCGCGTATACACTGTAATACATCAAATACATCTATTATAAATATGGAGCGCGCGCTTATGCTTCGCTTTCAAGAGTGGCACGAGACAGCATTCAAAGATCTCCGACTGCTTCTCACACTTCCCTGCAACTGGAGCATATGTACCTGTAATGTTTAGCGGGAAACGTCGGCTGCGAACGCTAGGCACGAAGGGGGGCTTTCTGGAAGAAATGGGGCTTCCAGCGTGCGGCCCGATGTGGCGTAGGCGAGCGCCATCTGGAGGCATTGCAAGGAACTGGGCGCACCACTCCGCCGCCCCCGAGGTACTCACGAGCCGGCGCCTGCAAATGGCGGACTCCGTTGGCGGTCCATCAATGATGAAGCGCTGGGAAATGCGTTTGTTTGAGTTTTCGCGTAACTTAGTTATGTTTTCTCGAATTGTAAAATTGCCATCCGTCACTATCATGTCTGTCGGTTTGTGTGTATGTCGTACGTTACGATTTTTCGGCGTATTTCAGATTGAGGCATTGAATTCAGTCGCCTTCTTGCGCCAAATGGAGGACCTTGGTATGGCTGGTTTGAAAATCCTTTCGTCTAAACGACGTCCGACGCCGGGTTCCGACACCAGATTTTATGGGACACCGGGCCCTTAACGCTATGGCGTTAAGGTTGGCTCAAGCAGCTTGTTAGGAGTACGTATAGCTGGCGTGAACGTGGCACCTTATTTATCGACGACTGGTCATGAATTGGATCATTCCTATATCGCATACGCAACGCTTATGTTGTAGTTCGAACACGTTCCCAATTGCTCAAGTCGTCTACGTATCCATATTGCAACAGGCAGAAAATTGACAATTTGGGCACATACCAAGAGGATTGTGCTCTATGCTTGTCGATACCACAACCAGCAGATAGATACCCAGTGGTCAAAGTTGAATCGCGTCCAGTTTGATATTGTGATCGGTAGACTGACAATCATTGAAACTAGGCGAAATTGGTAAATAAAGGCTACATTTCATCACCGGATGTACACCGAGCGATCGTTTCAGCGTTTGACTTTGTTCTTAGCCAGTCATCACTGACATTAGCCGCTAAAAAAAACAGTGAATGGATTGCGGCATGGGACGCCGAAAGTGTATAGTCATTTTGTATAGAATTTTTTTTCACTGATATATAGGGTGGCATTAATCAACTTACAATGTTCCTACACCGGCTGGCAGTGGACTTTTTTTTTTCTAAGCATCTGAAGTACAAAAAGATTTCAACGAAAGGTTTTTTTCACGGCACCCACATACTCCCCATGTTTATATATTCCGACATTTGTCCGCAATATATAGACTTGTAAGCTATATATAGAATATCACCACTTGTTCTCGTTATCGTGTACATATAGCGTAGCTGCACGGTTAAAAGTAGGACACGTTTGGGGGTAAAAAAAAAAAAAAGAAGAGGCACCGGTAGCGATTTTTTGCCGCAACCTCCGCTACTGTTACGGCAACGCCGGTATTTTTTTGTGGGGTTTAATTTATGCGTGAATTGCCAGACATACCACTCAGGTCTACGACCGAATGAGTTATGTCAGCAACCACAGACCGTCATGCTTCTAGCCACTTTTAGCTGGTTTGAAGAATGACGCAGCGGAGTTAGCAGCGCCCCCCAAGTGCACATCCCACGAATTGGAGCTATGCTCCGGGCAGGGGAGACACTTGTACCCTTTATGCGGTGGGTGTCCGCCGGTGGTGGGATTCGAACCCACCACCTCCCGAAGCCGAGGCCGGCGCCCTAACCACTGCGCCACGACTTCGGTGACATTTCGAAGGTTAACATCGTGTTTTGTGAGCGGGAACACTTTCTCCTCCTTACCTACTCTGGAATCCAATTGTTCCCTCCTCGCCTGAGGCAAAGCTGCCCTTTTCATGGTGCGACGGCGCATGCGCCCAGGCCTAGCGGATTGGTCGCGAAACGTCTTTGAAGGGTCGTGCGCAACCCCGCGTGCCGGGAAGTCCCCTGTAAAAGAAAAAAAAAAGAAGTAAGCGCTCGGACGCACGCCGCTACAAACGCTCGTGTCATGTACTGCCTTGAAACTCCACTGGCAGCTCTTCAGCGTCAGCTCGGTGCCGAAAACATGTGTAGCTTAAGACTGCAAGTTAACGTTTAAACAGAAAGCGACTAGGTTTTCTTATGGACTGCGCCGTGAGGCTACGTTGTTGCCGCCCTTCATTGATGGCTGGCCAATACATTAACGTAAAGCACTTGTGTTACACTTGGGCAACGCTTTAAAACATCGCGTTGACGACGAAATCTTGTTGCAAGGTCAGCCCTCACATGCTGGTGGTGGCAGCACGCGCGTGTCTTCACGTACTCATTCAAGGCGCGGTAAGACTGAGTCGATACGAAACCGACAAGACGCTCACGAACACGATTGACCGAATGTTGAGTACAATGCGTCATTGAAAGCACAATATCATATCAGGCCGAACAGGACGCAACCGACGAGCGCGAGTTGCCGCACTGCGACGGGCATTCTTGTCAACAGCACCGAGAAAATCAGTGCGCCGGCCATCGTTCGACCGAAGCCTAAGCGATCGGCTAGCAAACTGACGACGCGAAATGGCGACAGCGCCTTGGCTTGTATATATAATTAATCGCCGTCAAAGTGTGGCAAAAGATGCCTAAAAGTTGAAATGCACAAGATTCAACCCTCCCACGCTTTCCGTGCACATGAAGTTTGAGTCAATGCTGATGCGAATGTTAAGCCTAATGATGTCGTGCTTGTGCACCCACTTTTGGTGGACTTGAGCTGAAAGGGAAGCAGTAATATCGAATCAAACAGCTTTTATAGCTCAGTGCTGTCGTTCGCGATGAGAATGTTTGCAAGGCGCGTATACACTGTAATACATCAAATACATCTATTATAAATATGGAGCGCGCGCTTATGCTTCGCTTTCAAGAGTGGCACGAGACAGCATTCAAAGATCTCCGACTGCTTCTCACACTTCCCTGCAACTGGAGCATATGTACCTGTAATGTTTAGCGGGAAACGTCGGCTGCGAACGCTAGGCACGAAGGGGGGCTTTCTGGAAGAAATGGGGCTTCCAGCGTGCGGCCCGATGTGGCGTAGGCGAGCGCCATCTGGAGGCATTGCAAGGAACTGGGCGCACCACTCCGCCGCCCCCGAGGTACTCACGAGCCGGCGCCTGCAAATGGCGGACTCCGTTGGCGGTCCATCAATGATGAAGCGCTGGGAAATGCGTTTGTTTGAGTTTTCGCGTAACTTAGTTATGTTTTCTCGAATTGTAAAATTGCCATCCGTCACTATCATGTCTGTCGGTTTGTGTGTATGTCGTACGTTACGATTTTTCGGCGTATTTCAGATTGAGGCATTGAATTCAGTCGCCTTCTTGCGCCAAATGGAGGACCTTGGTATGGCTGGTTTGAAAATCCTTTCGTCTAAACGACGTCCGACGCCGGGTTCCGACACCAGATTTTATGGGACACCGGGCCCTTAACGCTATGGCGTTAAGGTTGGCTCAAGCAGCTTGTTAGGAGTACGTATAGCTGGCGTGAACGTGGCACCTTATTTATCGACGACTGGTCATGAATTGGATCATTCCTATATCGCATACGCAACGCTTATGTTGTAGTTCGAACACGTTCCCAATTGCTCAAGTCGTCTACGTATCCATATTGCAACAGGCAGAAAATTGACAATTTGGGCACATACCAAGAGGATTGTGCTCTATGCTTGTCGATACCACAACCAGCAGATAGATACCCAGTGGTCAAAGTTGAATCGCGTCCAGTTTGATATTGTGATCGGTAGACTGACAATCATTGAAACTAGGCGAAATTGGTAAATAAAGGCTACATTTCATCACCGGATGTACACCGAGCGATCGTTTCAGCGTTTGACTTTGTTCTTAGCCAGTCATCACTGACATTAGCCGCTAAAAAAAACAGTGAATGGATTGCGGCATGGGACGCCGAAAGTGTATAGTCATTTTGTATAGAATTTTTTTTCACTGATATATAGGGTGGCATTAATCAACTTACAATGTTCCTACACCGGCTGGCAGTGGACTTTTTTTTTTCTAAGCATCTGAAGTACAAAAAGATTTCAACGAAAGGTTTTTTTCACGGCACCCACATACTCCCCATGTTTATATATTCCGACATTTGTCCGCAATATATAGACTTGTAAGCTATATATAGAATATCACCACTTGTTCTCGTTATCGTGTACATATAGCGTAGCTGCACGGTTAAAAGTAGGACACGTTTGGGGGTAAAAAAAAAAAAAAGAAGAGGCACCGGTAGCGATTTTTTGCCGCAACCTCCGCTACTGTTACGGCAACGCCGGTATTTTTTTGTGGGGTTTAATTTATGCGTGAATTGCCAGACATACCACTCAGGTCTACGACCGAATGAGTTATGTCAGCAACCACAGACCGTCATGCTTCTAGCCACTTTTAGCTGGTTTGAAGAATGACGCAGCGGAGTTAGCAGCGCCCCCCAAGTGCACATCCCACGAATTGGAGCTATGCTCCGGGCAGGGGAGACACTTGTACCCTTTATGCGGTGGGTGTCCGCCGGTGGTGGGATTCGAACCCACCACCTCCCGAAGCCGAGGCCGGCGCCCTAACCACTGCGCCACGACTTCGGTGACATTTCGAAGGTTAACATCGTGTTTTGTGAGCGGGAACACTTTCTCCTCCTTACCTACTCTGGAATCCAATTGTTCCCTCCTCGCCTGAGGCAAAGCTGCCCTTTTCATGGTGCGACGGCGCATGCGCCCAGGCCTAGCGGATTGGTCGCGAAACGTCTTTGAAGGGTCGTGCGCAACCCCGCGTGCCGGGAAGTCCCCTGTAAAAGAAAAAAAAAAGAAGTAAGCGCTCGGACGCACGCCGCTACAAACGCTCGTGTCATGTACTGCCTTGAAACTCCACTGGCAGCTCTTCAGCGTCAGCTCGGTGCCGAAAACATGTGTAGCTTAAGACTGCAAGTTAACGTTTAAACAGAAAGCGACTAGGTTTTCTTATGGACTGCGCCGTGAGGCTACGTTGTTGCCGCCCTTCATTGATGGCTGGCCAATACATTAACGTAAAGCACTTGTGTTACACTTGGGCAACGCTTTAAAACATCGCGTTGACGACGAAATCTTGTTGCAAGGTCAGCCCTCACATGCTGGTGGTGGCAGCACGCGCGTGTCTTCACGTACTCATTCAAGGCGCGGTAAGACTGAGTCGATACGAAACCGACAAGACGCTCACGAACACGATTGACCGAATGTTGAGTACAATGCGTCATTGAAAGCACAATATCATATCAGGCCGAACAGGACGCAACCGACGAGCGCGAGTTGCCGCACTGCGACGGGCATTCTTGTCAACAGCACCGAGAAAATCAGTGCGCCGGCCATCGTTCGACCGAAGCCTAAGCGATCGGCTAGCAAACTGACGACGCGAAATGGCGACAGCGCCTTGGCTTGTATATATAATTAATCGCCGTCAAAGTGTGGCAAAAGATGCCTAAAAGTTGAAATGCACAAGATTCAACCCTCCCACGCTTTCCGTGCACATGAAGTTTGAGTCAATGCTGATGCGAATGTTAAGCCTAATGATGTCGTGCTTGTGCACCCACTTTTGGTGGACTTGAGCTGAAAGGGAAGCAGTAATATCGAATCAAACAGCTTTTATAGCTCAGTGCTGTCGTTCGCGATGAGAATGTTTGCAAGGCGCGTATACACTGTAATACATCAAATACATCTATTATAAATATGGAGCGCGCGCTTATGCTTCGCTTTCAAGAGTGGCACGAGACAGCATTCAAAGATCTCCGACTGCTTCTCACACTTCCCTGCAACTGGAGCATATGTACCTGTAATGTTTAGCGGGAAACGTCGGCTGCGAACGCTAGGCACGAAGGGGGGCTTTCTGGAAGAAATGGGGCTTCCAGCGTGCGGCCCGATGTGGCGTAGGCGAGCGCCATCTGGAGGCATTGCAAGGAACTGGGCGCACCACTCCGCCGCCCCCGAGGTACTCACGAGCCGGCGCCTGCAAATGGCGGACTCCGTTGGCGGTCCATCAATGATGAAGCGCTGGGAAATGCGTTTGTTTGAGTTTTCGCGTAACTTAGTTATGTTTTCTCGAATTGTAAAATTGCCATCCGTCACTATCATGTCTGTCGGTTTGTGTGTATGTCGTACGTTACGATTTTTCGGCGTATTTCAGATTGAGGCATTGAATTCAGTCGCCTTCTTGCGCCAAATGGAGGACCTTGGTATGGCTGGTTTGAAAATCCTTTCGTCTAAACGACGTCCGACGCCGGGTTCCGACACCAGATTTTATGGGACACCGGGCCCTTAACGCTATGGCGTTAAGGTTGGCTCAAGCAGCTTGTTAGGAGTACGTATAGCTGGCGTGAACGTGGCACCTTATTTATCGACGACTGGTCATGAATTGGATCATTCCTATATCGCATACGCAACGCTTATGTTGTAGTTCGAACACGTTCCCAATTGCTCAAGTCGTCTACGTATCCATATTGCAACAGGCAGAAAATTGACAATTTGGGCACATACCAAGAGGATTGTGCTCTATGCTTGTCGATACCACAACCAGCAGATAGATACCCAGTGGTCAAAGTTGAATCGCGTCCAGTTTGATATTGTGATCGGTAGACTGACAATCATTGAAACTAGGCGAAATTGGTAAATAAAGGCTACATTTCATCACCGGATGTACACCGAGCGATCGTTTCAGCGTTTGACTTTGTTCTTAGCCAGTCATCACTGACATTAGCCGCTAAAAAAAACAGTGAATGGATTGCGGCATGGGACGCCGAAAGTGTATAGTCATTTTGTATAGAATTTTTTTTCACTGATATATAGGGTGGCATTAATCAACTTACAATGTTCCTACACCGGCTGGCAGTGGACTTTTTTTTTTCTAAGCATCTGAAGTACAAAAAGATTTCAACGAAAGGTTTTTTTCACGGCACCCACATACTCCCCATGTTTATATATTCCGACATTTGTCCGCAATATATAGACTTGTAAGCTATATATAGAATATCACCACTTGTTCTCGTTATCGTGTACATATAGCGTAGCTGCACGGTTAAAAGTAGGACACGTTTGGGGGTAAAAAAAAAAAAAAGAAGAGGCACCGGTAGCGATTTTTTGCCGCAACCTCCGCTACTGTTACGGCAACGCCGGTATTTTTTTGTGGGGTTTAATTTATGCGTGAATTGCCAGACATACCACTCAGGTCTACGACCGAATGAGTTATGTCAGCAACCACAGACCGTCATGCTTCTAGCCACTTTTAGCTGGTTTGAAGAATGACGCAGCGGAGTTAGCAGCGCCCCCCAAGTGCACATCCCACGAATTGGAGCTATGCTCCGGGCAGGGGAGACACTTGTACCCTTTATGCGGTGGGTGTCCGCCGGTGGTGGGATTCGAACCCACCACCTCCCGAAGCCGAGGCCGGCGCCCTAACCACTGCGCCACGACTTCGGTGACATTTCGAAGGTTAACATCGTGTTTTGTGAGCGGGAACACTTTCTCCTCCTTACCTACTCTGGAATCCAATTGTTCCCTCCTCGCCTGAGGCAAAGCTGCCCTTTTCATGGTGCGACGGCGCATGCGCCCAGGCCTAGCGGATTGGTCGCGAAACGTCTTTGAAGGGTCGTGCGCAACCCCGCGTGCCGGGAAGTCCCCTGTAAAAGAAAAAAAAAAGAAGTAAGCGCTCGGACGCACGCCGCTACAAACGCTCGTGTCATGTACTGCCTTGAAACTCCACTGGCAGCTCTTCAGCGTCAGCTCGGTGCCGAAAACATGTGTAGCTTAAGACTGCAAGTTAACGTTTAAACAGAAAGCGACTAGGTTTTCTTATGGACTGCGCCGTGAGGCTACGTTGTTGCCGCCCTTCATTGATGGCTGGCCAATACATTAACGTAAAGCACTTGTGTTACACTTGGGCAACGCTTTAAAACATCGCGTTGACGACGAAATCTTGTTGCAAGGTCAGCCCTCACATGCTGGTGGTGGCAGCACGCGCGTGTCTTCACGTACTCATTCAAGGCGCGGTAAGACTGAGTCGATACGAAACCGACAAGACGCTCACGAACACGATTGACCGAATGTTGAGTACAATGCGTCATTGAAAGCACAATATCATATCAGGCCGAACAGGACGCAACCGACGAGCGCGAGTTGCCGCACTGCGACGGGCATTCTTGTCAACAGCACCGAGAAAATCAGTGCGCCGGCCATCGTTCGACCGAAGCCTAAGCGATCGGCTAGCAAACTGACGACGCGAAATGGCGACAGCGCCTTGGCTTGTATATATAATTAATCGCCGTCAAAGTGTGGCAAAAGATGCCTAAAAGTTGAAATGCACAAGATTCAACCCTCCCACGCTTTCCGTGCACATGAAGTTTGAGTCAATGCTGATGCGAATGTTAAGCCTAATGATGTCGTGCTTGTGCACCCACTTTTGGTGGACTTGAGCTGAAAGGGAAGCAGTAATATCGAATCAAACAGCTTTTATAGCTCAGTGCTGTCGTTCGCGATGAGAATGTTTGCAAGGCGCGTATACACTGTAATACATCAAATACATCTATTATAAATATGGAGCGCGCGCTTATGCTTCGCTTTCAAGAGTGGCACGAGACAGCATTCAAAGATCTCCGACTGCTTCTCACACTTCCCTGCAACTGGAGCATATGTACCTGTAATGTTTAGCGGGAAACGTCGGCTGCGAACGCTAGGCACGAAGGGGGGCTTTCTGGAAGAAATGGGGCTTCCAGCGTGCGGCCCGATGTGGCGTAGGCGAGCGCCATCTGGAGGCATTGCAAGGAACTGGGCGCACCACTCCGCCGCCCCCGAGGTACTCACGAGCCGGCGCCTGCAAATGGCGGACTCCGTTGGCGGTCCATCAATGATGAAGCGCTGGGAAATGCGTTTGTTTGAGTTTTCGCGTAACTTAGTTATGTTTTCTCGAATTGTAAAATTGCCATCCGTCACTATCATGTCTGTCGGTTTGTGTGTATGTCGTACGTTACGATTTTTCGGCGTATTTCAGATTGAGGCATTGAATTCAGTCGCCTTCTTGCGCCAAATGGAGGACCTTGGTATGGCTGGTTTGAAAATCCTTTCGTCTAAACGACGTCCGACGCCGGGTTCCGACACCAGATTTTATGGGACACCGGGCCCTTAACGCTATGGCGTTAAGGTTGGCTCAAGCAGCTTGTTAGGAGTACGTATAGCTGGCGTGAACGTGGCACCTTATTTATCGACGACTGGTCATGAATTGGATCATTCCTATATCGCATACGCAACGCTTATGTTGTAGTTCGAACACGTTCCCAATTGCTCAAGTCGTCTACGTATCCATATTGCAACAGGCAGAAAATTGACAATTTGGGCACATACCAAGAGGATTGTGCTCTATGCTTGTCGATACCACAACCAGCAGATAGATACCCAGTGGTCAAAGTTGAATCGCGTCCAGTTTGATATTGTGATCGGTAGACTGACAATCATTGAAACTAGGCGAAATTGGTAAATAAAGGCTACATTTCATCACCGGATGTACACCGAGCGATCGTTTCAGCGTTTGACTTTGTTCTTAGCCAGTCATCACTGACATTAGCCGCTAAAAAAAACAGTGAATGGATTGCGGCATGGGACGCCGAAAGTGTATAGTCATTTTGTATAGAATTTTTTTTCACTGATATATAGGGTGGCATTAATCAACTTACAATGTTCCTACACCGGCTGGCAGTGGACTTTTTTTTTTCTAAGCATCTGAAGTACAAAAAGATTTCAACGAAAGGTTTTTTTCACGGCACCCACATACTCCCCATGTTTATATATTCCGACATTTGTCCGCAATATATAGACTTGTAAGCTATATATAGAATATCACCACTTGTTCTCGTTATCGTGTACATATAGCGTAGCTGCACGGTTAAAAGTAGGACACGTTTGGGGTAAAAAAAAAAAAAAGAAGAGGCACCGGTAGCGATTTTTTGCCGCAACCTCCGCTACTGTTACGGCAACGCCGGTATTTTTTTGTGGGGTTTAATTTATGCGTGAATTGCCAGACATACCACTCAGGTCTACGACCGAATGAGTTATGTCAGCAACCACAGACCGTCATGCTTCTAGCCACTTTTAGCTGGTTTGAAGAATGACGCAGCGGAGTTAGCAGCGCCCCCCAAGTGCACATCCCACGAATTGGAGCTATGCTCCGGGCAGGGGAGACACTTGTACCCTTTATGCGGTGGGTGTCCGCCGGTGGTGGATTCGAACCCACCACCTCCCGAAGCCGAGGCCGGCGCCCTAACCACTGCGCCACGACTTCGGTGACATTTCGAAGGTTAACATCGTGTTTTGTGAGCGGGAACACTTTCTCCTCCTTACCTACTCTGGAATCCAATTGTTCCCTCCTCGCCTGAGGCAAAGCTGCCCTTTTCATGGTGCGACGGCGCATGCGCCCAGGCCTAGCGGATTGGTCGCGAAACGTCTTTGAAGGGTCGTGCGCAACCCCGCGTGCCGGGAAGTCCCCTGTAAAAGAAAAAAAAAGAAGTAAGCGCTCGGACGCACGCCGCTACAAACGCTCGTGTCATGTACTGCCTTGAAACTCCACTGGCAGCTCTTCAGCGTCAGCTCGGTGCCGAAAACATGTGTAGCTTAAGACTGCAAGTTAACGTTTAAACAGAAAGCGACTAGGTTTTCTTATGGACTGCGCCGTGAGGCTACGTTGTTGCCGCCCTTCATTGATGGCTGGCCAATACATTAACGTAAAGCACTTGTGTTACACTTGGGCAACGCTTTAAAACATCGCGTTGACGACGAAATCTTGTTGCAAGGTCAGCCCTCACATGCTGGTGGTGGCAGCACGCGCGTGTCTTCACGTACTCATTCAAGGCGCGGTAAGACTGAGTCGATACGAAACCGACAAGACGCTCACGAACACGATTGACCGAATGTTGAGTACAATGCGTCATTGAAAGCACAATATCATATCAGGCCGAACAGGACGCAACCGACGAGCGCGAGTTGCCGCACTGCGACGGGCATTCTTGTCAACAGCACCGAGAAAATCAGTGCGCCGGCCATCGTTCGACCGAAGCCTAAGCGATCGGCTAGCAAACTGACGACGCGAAATGGCGACAGCGCCTTGGCTTGTATATATAATTAATCGCCGTCAAAGTGTGGCAAAAGATGCCTAAAAGTTGAAATGCACAAGATTCAACCCTCCCACGCTTTCCGTGCACATGAAGTTTGAGTCAATGCTGATGCGAATGTTAAGCCTAATGATGTCGTGCTTGTGCACCCACTTTTGGTGGACTTGAGCTGAAAGGGAAGCAGTAATATCGAATCAAACAGCTTTTATAGCTCAGTGCTGTCGTTCGCGATGAGAATGTTTGCAAGGCGCGTATACACTGTAATACATCAAATACATCTATTATAAATATGGAGCGCGCGCTTATGCTTCGCTTTCAAGAGTGGCACGAGACAGCATTCAAAGATCTCCGACTGCTTCTCACACTTCCCTGCAACTGGAGCATATGTACCTGTAATGTTTAGCGGGAAACGTCGGCTGCGAACGCTAGGCACGAAGGGGGGCTTTCTGGAAGAAATGGGGCTTCCAGCGTGCGGCCCGATGTGGCGTAGGCGAGCGCCATCTGGAGGCATTGCAAGGAACTGGGCGCACCACTCCGCCGCCCCCGAGGTACTCACGAGCCGGCGCCTGCAAATGGCGGACTCCGTTGGCGGTCCATCAATGATGAAGCGCTGGGAAATGCGTTTGTTTGAGTTTTCGCGTAACTTAGTTATGTTTTCTCGAATTGTAAAATTGCCATCCGTCACTATCATGTCTGTCGGTTTGTGTGTATGTCGTACGTTACGATTTTTCGGCGTATTTCAGATTGAGGCATTGAATTCAGTCGCCTTCTTGCGCCAAATGGAGGACCTTGGTATGGCTGGTTTGAAAATCCTTTCGTCTAAACGACGTCCGACGCCGGGTTCCGACACCAGATTTTATGGGACACCGGGCCCTTAACGCTATGGCGTTAAGGTTGGCTCAAGCAGCTTGTTAGGAGTACGTATAGCTGGCGTGAACGTGGCACCTTATTTATCGACGACTGGTCATGAATTGGATCATTCCTATATCGCATACGCAACGCTTATGTTGTAGTTCGAACACGTTCCCAATTGCTCAAGTCGTCTACGTATCCATATTGCAACAGGCAGAAAATTGACAATTTGGGCACATACCAAGAGGATTGTGCTCTATGCTTGTCGATACCACAACCAGCAGATAGATACCCAGTGGTCAAAGTTGAATCGCGTCCAGTTTGATATTGTGATCGGTAGACTGACAATCATTGAAACTAGGCGAAATTGGTAAATAAAGGCTACATTTCATCACCGGATGTACACCGAGCGATCGTTTCAGCGTTTGACTTTGTTCTTAGCCAGTCATCACTGACATTAGCCGCTAAAAAAAACAGTGAATGGATTGCGGCATGGGACGCCGAAAGTGTATAGTCATTTTGTATAGAATTTTTTTTCACTGATATATAGGGTGGCATTAATCAACTTACAATGTTCCTACACCGGCTGGCAGTGGACTTTTTTTTTTCTAAGCATCTGAAGTACAAAAAGATTTCAACGAAAGGTTTTTTTCACGGCACCCACATACTCCCCATGTTTATATATTCCGACATTTGTCCGCAATATATAGACTTGTAAGCTATATATAGAATATCACCACTTGTTCTCGTTATCGTGTACATATAGCGTAGCTGCACGGTTAAAAGTAGGACACGTTTGGGGGTAAAAAAAAAAAAAAAGAAGAGGCACCGGTAGCGATTTTTTGCCGCAACCTCCGCTACTGTTACGGCAACGCCGGTATTTTTTTGTGGGGTTTAATTTATGCGTGAATTGCCAGACATACCACTCAGGTCTACGACCGAATGAGTTATGTCAGCAACCACAGACCGTCATGCTTCTAGCCACTTTTAGCTGGTTTGAAGAATGACGCAGCGGAGTTAGCAGCGCCCCCCAAGTGCACATCCCACGAATTGGAGCTATGCTCCGGGCAGGGGAGACACTTGTACCCCTTTATGCGGTGGGTGTCCGCCGGTGGTGGGATTCGAACCCACCACCTCCCGAAGCCGAGGCCGGCGCCCTAACCACTGCGCCACGACTTCGGTGACATTTCGAAGGTTAACATCGTGTTTTGTGAGCGGGAACACTTTCTCCTCCTTACCTACTCTGGAATCCAATTGTTCCCTCCTCGCCTGAGGCAAAGCTGCCCTTTTCATGGTGCGACGGCGCATGCGCCCAGGCCTAGCGGATTGGTCGCGAAACGTCTTTGAAGGGTCGTGCGCAACCCCGCGTGCCGGGAAGTCCCCTGTAAAAGAAAAAAAAAAGAAGTAAGCGCTCGGACGCACGCCGCTACAAACGCTCGTGTCATGTACTGCCTTGAAACTCCACTGGCAGCTCTTCAGCGTCAGCTCGGTGCCGAAAACATGTGTAGCTTAAGACTGCAAGTTAACGTTTAAACAGAAAGCGACTAGGTTTTCTTATGGACTGCGCCGTGAGGCTACGTTGTTGCCGCCCTTCATTGA